>NW_028121967.1:0-44223 GCF_965194805.1 Balaenoptera borealis | reverse complement strand
GTGAGGTGATACCTTTGTGTAGATTGGATTTGCATGCGTCTCATATTTCCTGATGTTTTGCGTTTATCAGTGTCCTTTCACTTTTTTTTTAAGATTGAGCGAAACGTACAACTTCTAACTGCCTTCTTGAAAAATTTGCTGCGTTTGGATTTTTTTGGCCATTCCCTTCCCCAGGACATTTTTGAGGGCATGAGTCATTTACAGCCCTGCAGTCCTTGTGAATATTAGTGACCATTAGCAGTAGATTTAAAGCTGCTGTTTGAGGAAACGGCTTTTGGGTGGCAGGATTTCTACGTTGCCAACTCTGCTTGCTAGGGAAACAGAACTTCGCTGCAAGTTGTGGTTTTAGGTTGCAGATTAGAGTGGAATGTGCCAGGACAAACCCCCATAAGTTTAACCTCCGTAATTCTTGTCTGTCTCTTTAAGTTGTAGTTTTTATCAGAGCAAATTTGATTGAAAAAAAATTTTTTTTTGTAGGAGTACAGAATCTTGTTCATTTACACATATACCTATATTTATTGATCTTTGGGTCCTTTTCCATGTAGGTTGTTACAGAGTGTTGAGTAGACCACTCTTGGTATTCCATAGGTCTTTGGGGATTATATATTTTATATGTATTAGTATATGTGTGTTAACCCCAATATCCTAATTTATCCATTCCTCACACGTTTTCTTTGGCTTAACCATAAGTTTGTCTTCTCAATCTGAGATTGCCTTTCTCTATGGAAATATGTTCATTTTTATGAATTTTCAGATAACATAAGGGACATCATAGGGCATTTGTCTTTCTCATTCTGACTTACTTCACGTTGTGTGATTATCTCTAGGCTCCTCTGTGGTGCTGCATATGCCAGTCTTTTATTTTTTTCCGTGACGGATATTCCATTCTGTCCATATTACCACTTCTTCTTTGTCCATTCATCTGATTATGGACCTTTTTTGTGTTTCCATGTCTTGGCTATTTCAGTATTGCTGCAGTGCACATTTGCCTGCCTCTGTCTTTCCGATTCTTGTGGTCTTAGGTTATAGGCCCAAAAGGTGCCCTGCCGCATCATATGGTAGCTCAATTTTTACGTTTTAAAGCAGCTCCGTTCAGTTTTCGTTAGTGCTGTTACCACTTTACATTCCACCAGCATCTAGAAATTACAGAGTTCTCTAAAAGCCCTTAGCATTTATAGTTTGTAGACTTTTTGCTGATGGTCATTTGACTGGTGTGAGCTGAAACGTTTTCACGTTGGATTTGCATGTGGCTAATAATTCCTTATACTGAACTTTAGGCATGTCCTCTTTTTTCTTTTCCTTCTTTTTAAAGAGTGACTACAACTTCCCTCTTCGTATTGACTTCTTGAAAAAGTTGTAATGTGTAGAATTTTCTTGCCTATTCCCTACCCCAGGGCATTTGTTGAGGGCAGGTGTCATTTACAGCCCTGCAGTCCTTGTGACTATTAAGCAACCATTAGCACTTGGTTTAAAGCTGCTGTTATGGGAAACAACCACAAGGCGGCAGCATTATTACGTTCTCAACGCTTGTTACTAGTGCAAAAGAGTCTTCCTGAAAGTAGTGTTCCAAGGTTGTAAATTAGAGTGGAATGTGCTGGGACAAGCCCCCAGAAGTTTATGTCACCTACTTATGTTTGTTTTTTAAATTTAATTTCTATTTCTTATCGGAGTAAATTTGATTAGAGTGTTGTGGTTTTCTGGCTGTACAGAATCTGCTCAATGATTCATACATATGTCTGTTCATCTTCGGATCCTGTTACCTTGTATGTTATTACAGAAAGTTGAGTAGACCTCCCTTGGTATTTGGTAGGTGTTTTGTCTTTATATATTTTATATGTATTGGTGAGTATATAATTCATATGGTTTATATGTTATATGTTTATATACGTTTAACATACATTAGTATATCTATGTTAGCCCCATAGTCCTAATTTATCCATCCTCCCACCTTTCATTTTGGCTAACCATTAGTTTGTTTTATAAGTCTGTGAGTGTCTTTTTCTGTGAAAATATGTTTATTGGTAGCAACCTTAGGCTAACATGTATACAAGATATCATAGGATATTTATCATTCCCTCTTGACTTACTTAAGCTAATATGATTATTTCTAGGCTCATGTGTAGTCCTGAAAACGGCATTGTTCATTTTTTTCCCGAGGCTACTCTTCCATTCGGTATGTGTACCACTTCTTCTGTGTCCATTTATCTGTTGATGGACATTTTGTTTGCTTCCATGTCTTGGCTATTGTAAATACTGCTGCAATACACGATTTTCCATCCCGTGTCTTTTTTTTTTTAAGATTTTTTTTTAAATTAATTAATGAATTAATTTATTTATTTTTGGCTGTGCTGGTTCCTTGTTTCTGTGCGAGGGCTTTCTCCAGTTGCGGCAAGTGGGGGCCACTCCTCATCACGGTGCGCGGGCCTCCCACCATCGCGGCCTCTCCCGCTGCGGAGCACAGGCTCCAGATGCGCAGGCTCAGCAGCTTTGGCTCACGGGCCCAATTGCTCCGCGGCATGCGGGATCCTCCCAGACCAGGGATCGAACCCGTGGCCCCTGCCTTGGCAGGCAGACTCTCAACCACTGCACCACCAGGGAAGCCCCATCCCGTGTCTTTTTGATTCTGACTTTCACAGGTGAAAGGCCCAATAGTGGGACTTCCGGATCATATGGCGACTCAATTTTTACCTTTAAATGCGCTGCCATTCTGTTCCTATTATTGGCCGTTACCAGTTTACATCCCACTTAGACCGAGAGGTTACGCTATTCTCCACAACTTCTTCAACATCTATTGTTTGTAGACTTTTTGCTGATGGTCATTCTGACTGGTGTGAGGTGATACCTTTGTGTAGATTGGATTTGCATGCGTCTCATATTTCCTGATGTTTTGCGTTTATCAGTGTCCTTTTCACTTTTTTTTTAAGATTGAGCGAAACGTACAACTTCTAACTGCCTTCTTGAAAAATTTGCTGCGTTTGGATTTTTTTGGCCATTCCCTTCCCCAGGACATTTTTTGAGGGCATGAGTCATTTACAGCCCTGCAGTCCTTGTGAATATTAGTGACCATTAGCAGTAGATTTAAAGCTGCTGTTTGAGGAAACGGCTTTTGGGTGGCAGGATTTCTACGTTGCCAACTCTGCTTGCTAGGGAAACAGAACTTCGCTGCAAGTTGTGGTTTTAGGTTGCAGATTAGAGTGGAATGTGCCAGGACAAACCCCCATAAGTTTAACCTCCGTAATTCTTGTCTGTCTCTTTAAGTTGTAGTTTTTATCAGAGCAAATTTGATTGAAAAAAAATTTTTTTTTGTAGGAGTACAGAATCTTGTTCATTTACACATATACCTATATTTATTGATCTTTGGGTCCTTTTCCATGTAGGTTGTTACAGAGTGTTGAGTAGACCACTCTTGGTATTCCATAGGTCTTTGGGGATTATATATTTTATATGTATTAGTATATGTGTGTTAACCCCAATATCCTAATTTATCCATTCCTCACACGTTTTCTTTGGCTTAACCATAAGTTTGTCTTCTCAATCTGAGATTGCCTTTCTCTATGGAAATATGTTCATTTTTATGAATTTTCAGATAACATAAGGGACATCATAGGGCATTTGTCTTTCTCATTCTGACTTACTTCACGTTGTGTGATTATCTCTAGGCTCCTCTGTGGTGCTGCATATGCCAGTCTTTTATTTTTTTCCGTGACGGATATTCCATTCTGTCCATATTACCACTTCTTCTTTGTCCATTCATCTGATTATGGACCTTTTTTGTGTTTCCATGTCTTGGCTATTTCAGTATTGCTGCAGTGCACATTTGCCTGCCTCTGTCTTTCCGATTCTTGTGGTCTTAGGTTATAGGCCCAAAAGGTGCCCTGCCGCATCATATGGTAGCTCAATTTTTACGTTTTAAAGCAGCTCCGTTCAGTTTTCGTTAGTGCTGTTACCACTTTACATTCCACCAGCATCTAGAAATTACAGAGTTCTCTAAAAGCCCTTAGCATTTATAGTTTGTAGACTTTTTGCTGATGGTCATTTGACTGGTGTGAGCTGAAACGTTTTCACGTTGGATTTGCATGTGGCTAATAATTCCTTATACTGAACTTTAGGCATGTCCTCTTTTTTCTTTTCCTTCTTTTTTAAAGAGTGACTACAACTTCCCTCTTCGTATTGACTTCTTGAAAAAGTTGTAATGTGTAGAATTTTCTTGCCTATTCCCTACCCCAGGGCATTTGTTGAGGGCAGGTGTCATTTACAGCCCTGCAGTCCTTGTGACTATTAAGCAACCATTAGCACTTGGTTTAAAGCTGCTGTTATGGGAAACAACCACAAGGCGGCAGCATTATTACGTTCTCAACGCTTGTTACTAGTGCAAAAGAGTCTTCCTGAAAGTAGTGTTCCAAGGTTGTAAATTAGAGTGGAATGTGCTGGGACAAGCCCCCAGAAGTTTATGTCACCTTACTTATGTTTGTTTTTTAAATTTAATTTCTATTTCTTATCGGAGTAAATTTGATTAGAGTGTTGTGGTTTTCTGGCTGTACAGAATCTGCTCAATGATTCATACATATGTCTGTTCATCTTCGGATCCTGTTACCTTGTATGTTATTACAGAAAGTTGAGTAGACCTCCCTTGGTATTTGGTAGGTGTTTTGTCTTTATATATTTTATATGTATTGGTGAGTATATAATTCATATGGTTTATATGTTATATGTTTATATACGTTTAACATACATTAGTATATCTATGTTAGCCCCATAGTCCTAATTTATCCATCCTCCCACCTTTCATTTTGGCTAACCATTAGTTTGTTTTATAAGTCTGTGAGTGTCTTTTTCTGTGAAAATATGTTTATTGGTAGCAACCTTAGGCTAACATGTATACAAGATATCATAGGATATTTATCATTCCCTCTTGACTTACTTAAGCTAATATGATTATTTCTAGGCTCATGTGTAGTCCTGAAAACGGCATTGTTCATTTTTTTCCCGAGGCTACTCTTCCATTCGGTATGTGTACCACTTCTTCTGTGTCCATTTATCTGTTGATGGACATTTTGTTTGCTTCCATGTCTTGGCTATTGTAAATACTGCTGCAATACACGATTTTCCATCCCGTGTCTTTTTTTTTTTAAGATTTTTTTTTTAAATTAATTAATGAATTAATTTATTTATTTTTGGCTGTGCTGGTTCCTTGTTTCTGTGCGAGGGCTTTCTCCAGTTGCGGCAAGTGGGGGCCACTCCTCATCACGGTGCGCGGGCCTCCCACCATCGCGGCCTCTCCCGCTGCGGAGCACAGGCTCCAGATGCGCAGGCTCAGCAGCTTTGGCTCACGGGCCCAATTGCTCCGCGGCATGCGGGATCCTCCCAGACCAGGGATCGAACCCGTGGCCCCTGCCTTGGCAGGCAGACTCTCAACCACTGCACCACCAGGGAAGCCCCATCCCGTGTCTTTTTGATTCTGACTTTCACAGGTGAAAGGCCCAATAGTGGGACTTCCGGATCATATGGCGACTCAATTTTTACCTTTAAATGCGCTGCCATTCTGTTCCTATTATTGGCCGTTACCAGTTTACATCCCACTTAGACCGAGAGGTTACGCTATTCTCCACAACTTCTTCAACATCTATTGTTTGTAGACTTTTTGCTGATGGTCATTCTGACTGGTGTGAGGTGATACCTTTGTGTAGATTGGATTTGCATGCGTCTCATATTTCCTGATGTTTTGCGTTTATCAGTGTCCTTTTCACTTTTTTTTTAAGATTGAGCGAAACGTACAACTTCTAACTGCCTTCTTGAAAAATTTGCTGCGTTTGGATTTTTTTGGCCATTCCCTTCCCCAGGACATTTTTTGAGGGCATGAGTCATTTACAGCCCTGCAGTCCTTGTGAATATTAGTGACCATTAGCAGTAGATTTAAAGCTGCTGTTTGAGGAAACGGCTTTTGGGTGGCAGGATTTCTACGTTGCCAACTCTGCTTGCTAGGGAAACAGAACTTCGCTGCAAGTTGTGGTTTTAGGTTGCAGATTAGAGTGGAATGTGCCAGGACAAACCCCCATAAGTTTAACCTCCGTAATTCTTGTCTGTCTCTTTAAGTTGTAGTTTTTATCAGAGCAAATTTGATTGAAAAAAAATTTTTTTTTGTAGGAGTACAGAATCTTGTTCATTTACACATATACCTATATTTATTGATCTTTGGGTCCTTTTCCATGTAGGTTGTTACAGAGTGTTGAGTAGACCACTCTTGGTATTCCATAGGTCTTTGGGGATTATATATTTTATATGTATTAGTATATGTGTGTTAACCCCAATATCCTAATTTATCCATTCCTCACACGTTTTCTTTGGCTTAACCATAAGTTTGTCTTCTCAATCTGAGATTGCCTTTCTCTATGGAAATATGTTCATTTTTATGAATTTTCAGATAACATAAGGGACATCATAGGGCATTTGTCTTTCTCATTCTGACTTACTTCACGTTGTGTGATTATCTCTAGGCTCCTCTGTGGTGCTGCATATGCCAGTCTTTTATTTTTTTCCGTGACGGATATTCCATTCTGTCCATATTACCACTTCTTCTTTGTCCATTCATCTGATTATGGACCTTTTTTGTGTTTCCATGTCTTGGCTATTTCAGTATTGCTGCAGTGCACATTTGCCTGCCTCTGTCTTTCCGATTCTTGTGGTCTTAGGTTATAGGCCCAAAAGGTGCCCTGCCGCATCATATGGTAGCTCAATTTTTACGTTTTAAAGCAGCTCCGTTCAGTTTTCGTTAGTGCTGTTACCACTTTACATTCCACCAGCATCTAGAAATTACAGAGTTCTCTAAAAGCCCTTAGCATTTATAGTTTGTAGACTTTTTGCTGATGGTCATTTGACTGGTGTGAGCTGAAACGTTTTCACGTTGGATTTGCATGTGGCTAATAATTCCTTATACTGAACTTTAGGCATGTCCTCTTTTTTCTTTTCCTTCTTTTTTAAAGAGTGACTACAACTTCCCTCTTCGTATTGACTTCTTGAAAAAGTTGTAATGTGTAGAATTTTCTTGCCTATTCCCTACCCCAGGGCATTTGTTGAGGGCAGGTGTCATTTACAGCCCTGCAGTCCTTGTGACTATTAAGCAACCATTAGCACTTGGTTTAAAGCTGCTGTTATGGGAAACAACCACAAGGCGGCAGCATTATTACGTTCTCAACGCTTGTTACTAGTGCAAAAGAGTCTTCCTGAAAGTAGTGTTCCAAGGTTGTAAATTAGAGTGGAATGTGCTGGGACAAGCCCCCAGAAGTTTATGTCACCTTACTTATGTTTGTTTTTTAAATTTAATTTCTATTTCTTATCGGAGTAAATTTGATTAGAGTGTTGTGGTTTTCTGGCTGTACAGAATCTGCTCAATGATTCATACATATGTCTGTTCATCTTCGGATCCTGTTACCTTGTATGTTATTACAGAAAGTTGAGTAGACCTCCCTTGGTATTTGGTAGGTGTTTTGTCTTTATATATTTTATATGTATTGGTGAGTATATAATTCATATGGTTTATATGTTATATGTTTATATACATTTAACATACATTAGTATATCTATGTTAGCCCCATAGTCCTAATTTATCCATCCTCCCACCTTTCATTTTGGCTAACCATTAGTTTGTTTTATAAGTCTGTGAGTGTCTTTTTCTGTGAAAATATGTTTATTGGTAGCAACCTTAGGCTAACATGTATACAAGATATCATAGGATATTTATCATTCCCTCTTGACTTACTTAAGCTAATATGATTATTTCTAGGCTCATGTGTAGTCCTGAAAACGGCATTGTTCATTTTTTTCCCGAGGCTACTCTTCCATTCGGTATGTGTACCACTTCTTCTGTGTCCATTTATCTGTTGATGGACATTTTGTTTGCTTCCATGTCTTGGCTATTGTAAATACTGCTGCAGTACACGATTTTCCATCCCGTGTCTTTTTTTTTTAAGATTTTTTTTTAAATTAATTAATGAATTAATTTATTTATTTTTGGCTGTGCTGGTTCCTTGTTTCTGTGCGAGGGCTTTCTCCAGTTGCGGCAAGTGGGGGCCACTCCTCATCACGGTGCGCGGGCCTCCCACCATCGCGGCCTCTCCCGCTGCGGAGCACAGGCTCCAGATGCGCAGGCTCAGCAGCTTTGGCTCACGGGCCCAATTGCTCCGCGGCATGCGGGATCCTCCCAGACCAGGGATCGAACCCGTGGCCCCTGCCTTGGCAGGCAGACTCTCAACCACTGCACCACCAGGGAAGCCCCATCCCGTGTCTTTTTGATTCTGACTTTCACAGGTGAAAGGCCCAATAGTGGGACTTCCGGATCATATGGCGACTCAATTTTTACCTTTAAATGCGCTGCCATTCTGTTCCTATTATTGGCCGTTACCAGTTTACATCCCACTTAGACCGAGAGGTTACGCTATTCTCCACAACTTCTTCAACATCTATTGTTTGTAGACTTTTTGCTGATGGTCATTCTGACTGGTGTGAGGTGATACCTTTGTGTAGATTGGATTTGCATGCGTCTCATATTTCCTGATGTTTTGCGTTTATCAGTGTCCTTTTCACTTTTTTTTTAAGATTGAGCGAAACGTACAACTTCTAACTGCCTTCTTGAAAAATTTGCTGCGTTTGGATTTTTTTGGCCATTCCCTTCCCCAGGACATTTTTTGAGGGCATGAGTCATTTACAGCCCTGCAGTCCTTGTGAATATTAGTGACCATTAGCAGTAGATTTAAAGCTGCTGTTTGAGGAAACGGCTTTTGGGTGGCAGGATTTCTACGTTGCCAACTCTGCTTGCTAGGGAAACAGAACTTCGCTGCAAGTTGTGGTTTTAGGTTGCAGATTAGAGTGGAATGTGCCAGGACAAACCCCCATAAGTTTAACCTCCGTAATTCTTGTCTGTCTCTTTAAGTTGTAGTTTTTATCAGAGCAAATTTGATTGAAAAAAAATTTTTTTTTGTAGGAGTACAGAATCTTGTTCATTTACACATATACCTATATTTATTGATCTTTGGGTCCTTTTCCATGTAGGTTGTTACAGAGTGTTGAGTAGACCACTCTTGGTATTCCATAGGTCTTTGGGGATTATATATTTTATATGTATTAGTATATGTGTGTTAACCCCAATATCCTAATTTATCCATTCCTCACACGTTTTCTTTGGCTTAACCATAAGTTTGTCTTCTCAATCTGAGATTGCCTTTCTCTATGGAAATATGTTCATTTTTATGAATTTTCAGATAACATAAGGGACATCATAGGGCATTTGTCTTTCTCATTCTGACTTACTTCACGTTGTGTGATTATCTCTAGGCTCCTCTGTGGTGCTGCATATGCCAGTCTTTTATTTTTTTCCGTGACGGATATTCCATTCTGTCCATATTACCACTTCTTCTTTGTCCATTCATCTGATTATGGACCTTTTTTGTGTTTCCATGTCTTGGCTATTTCAGTATTGCTGCAGTGCACATTTGCCTGCCTCTGTCTTTCCGATTCTTGTGGTCTTAGGTTATAGGCCCAAAAGGTGCCCTGCCGCATCATATGGTAGCTCAATTTTTACGTTTTAAAGCAGCTCCGTTCAGTTTTCGTTAGTGCTGTTACCACTTTACATTCCACCAGCATCTAGAAATTACAGAGTTCTCTAAAAGCCCTTAGCATTTATAGTTTGTAGACTTTTTGCTGATGGTCATTTGACTGGTGTGAGCTGAAACGTTTTCACGTTGGATTTGCATGTGGCTAATAATTCCTTATACTGAACTTTAGGCATGTCCTCTTTTTTCTTTTCCTTCTTTTTTAAAGAGTGACTACAACTTCCCTCTTCGTATTGACTTCTTGAAAAAGTTGTAATGTGTAGAATTTTCTTGCCTATTCCCTACCCCAGGGCATTTGTTGAGGGCAGGTGTCATTTACAGCCCTGCAGTCCTTGTGACTATTAAGCAACCATTAGCACTTGGTTTAAAGCTGCTGTTATGGGAAACAACCACAAGGCGGCAGCATTATTACGTTCTCAACGCTTGTTACTAGTGCAAAAGAGTCTTCCTGAAAGTAGTGTTCCAAGGTTGTAAATTAGAGTGGAATGTGCTGGGACAAGCCCCCAGAAGTTTATGTCACCTTACTTATGTTTGTTTTTTAAATTTAATTTCTATTTCTTATCGGAGTAAATTTGATTAGAGTGTTGTGGTTTTCTGGCTGTACAGAATCTGCTCAATGATTCATACATATGTCTGTTCATCTTCGGATCCTGTTACCTTGTATGTTATTACAGAAAGTTGAGTAGACCTCCCTTGGTATTTGGTAGGTGTTTTGTCTTTATATATTTTATATGTATTGGTGAGTATATAATTCATATGGTTTATATGTTATATGTTTATATACGTTTAACATACATTAGTATATCTATGTTAGCCCCATAGTCCTAATTTATCCATCCTCCCACCTTTCATTTTGGCTAACCATTAGTTTGTTTTATAAGTCTGTGAGTGTCTTTTTCTGTGAAAATATGTTTATTGGTAGCAACCTTAGGCTAACATGTATACAAGATATCATAGGATATTTATCATTCCCTCTTGACTTACTTAAGCTAATATGATTATTTCTAGGCTCATGTGTAGTCCTGAAAACGGCATTGTTCATTTTTTTCCCGAGGCTACTCTTCCATTCGGTATGTGTACCACTTCTTCTGTGTCCATTTATCTGTTGATGGACATTTTGTTTGCTTCCATGTCTTGGCTATTGTAAATACTGCTGCAGTACACGATTTTCCATCCCGTGTCTTTTTTTTTTTAAGATTTTTTTTTTAAATTAATTAATGAATTAATTTATTTATTTTTGGCTGTGCTGGTTCCTTGTTTCTGTGCGAGGGCTTTCTCCAGTTGCGGCAAGTGGGGGCCACTCCTCATCACGGTGCGCGGGCCTCCCACCATCGCGGCCTCTCCCGCTGCGGAGCACAGGCTCCAGATGCGCAGGCTCAGCAGCTTTGGCTCACGGGCCCAATTGCTCCGCGGCATGCGGGATCCTCCCAGACCAGGGATCGAACCCGTGGCCCCTGCCTTGGCAGGCAGACTCTCAACCACTGCACCACCAGGGAAGCCCCATCCCGTGTCTTTTTGATTCTGACTTTCACAGGTGAAAGGCCCAATAGTGGGACTTCCGGATCATATGGCGACTCAATTTTTACCTTTAAATGCGCTGCCATTCTGTTCCTATTATTGGCCGTTACCAGTTTACATCCCACTTAGACCGAGAGGTTACGCTATTCTCCACAACTTCTTCAACATCTATTGTTTGTAGACTTTTTGCTGATGGTCATTCTGACTGGTGTGAGGTGATACCTTTGTGTAGATTGGATTTGCATGCGTCTCATATTTCCTGATGTTTTGCGTTTATCAGTGTCCTTTTCACTTTTTTTTTAAGATTGAGCGAAACGTACAACTTCTAACTGCCTTCTTGAAAAATTTGCTGCGTTTGGATTTTTTTGGCCATTCCCTTCCCCAGGACATTTTTTGAGGGCATGAGTCATTTACAGCCCTGCAGTCCTTGTGAATATTAGTGACCATTAGCAGTAGATTTAAAGCTGCTGTTTGAGGAAACGGCTTTTGGGTGGCAGGATTTCTACGTTGCCAACTCTGCTTGCTAGGGAAACAGAACTTCGCTGCAAGTTGTGGTTTTAGGTTGCAGATTAGAGTGGAATGTGCCAGGACAAACCCCCATAAGTTTAACCTCCGTAATTCTTGTCTGTCTCTTTAAGTTGTAGTTTTTATCAGAGCAAATTTGATTGAAAAAAAATTTTTTTTTGTAGGAGTACAGAATCTTGTTCATTTACACATATACCTATATTTATTGATCTTTGGGTCCTTTTCCATGTAGGTTGTTACAGAGTGTTGAGTAGACCACTCTTGGTATTCCATAGGTCTTTGGGGATTATATATTTTATATGTATTAGTATATGTGTGTTAACCCCAATATCCTAATTTATCCATTCCTCACACGTTTTCTTTGGCTTAACCATAAGTTTGTCTTCTCAATCTGAGATTGCCTTTCTCTATGGAAATATGTTCATTTTTATGAATTTTCAGATAACATAAGGGACATCATAGGGCATTTGTCTTTCTCATTCTGACTTACTTCACGTTGTGTGATTATCTCTAGGCTCCTCTGTGGTGCTGCATATGCCAGTCTTTTATTTTTTTCCGTGACGGATATTCCATTCTGTCCATATTACCACTTCTTCTTTGTCCATTCATCTGATTATGGACCTTTTTTGTGTTTCCATGTCTTGGCTATTTCAGTATTGCTGCAGTGCACATTTGCCTGCCTCTGTCTTTCCGATTCTTGTGGTCTTAGGTTATAGGCCCAAAAGGTGCCCTGCCGCATCATATGGTAGCTCAATTTTTACGTTTTAAAGCAGCTCCGTTCAGTTTTCGTTAGTGCTGTTACCACTTTACATTCCACCAGCATCTAGAAATTACAGAGTTCTCTAAAAGCCCTTAGCATTTATAGTTTGTAGACTTTTTGCTGATGGTCATTTGACTGGTGTGAGCTGAAACGTTTTCACGTTGGATTTGCATGTGGCTAATAATTCCTTATACTGAACTTTAGGCATGTCCTCTTTTTTCTTTTCCTTCTTTTTTAAAGAGTGACTACAACTTCCCTCTTCGTATTGACTTCTTGAAAAAGTTGTAATGTGTAGAATTTTCTTGCCTATTCCCTACCCCAGGGCATTTGTTGAGGGCAGGTGTCATTTACAGCCCTGCAGTCCTTGTGACTATTAAGCAACCATTAGCACTTGGTTTAAAGCTGCTGTTATGGGAAACAACCACAAGGCGGCAGCATTATTACGTTCTCAACGCTTGTTACTAGTGCAAAAGAGTCTTCCTGAAAGTAGTGTTCCAAGGTTGTAAATTAGAGTGGAATGTGCTGGGACAAGCCCCCAGAAGTTTATGTCACCTTACTTATGTTTGTTTTTTAAATTTAATTTCTATTTCTTATCGGAGTAAATTTGATTAGAGTGTTGTGGTTTTCTGGCTGTACAGAATCTGCTCAATGATTCATACATATGTCTGTTCATCTTCGGATCCTGTTACCTTGTATGTTATTACAGAAAGTTGAGTAGACCTCCCTTGGTATTTGGTAGGTGTTTTGTCTTTATATATTTTATATGTATTGGTGAGTATATAATTCATATGGTTTATATGTTATATGTTTATATACGTTTAACATACATTAGTATATCTATGTTAGCCCCATAGTCCTAATTTATCCATCCTCCCACCTTTCATTTTGGCTAACCATTAGTTTGTTTTATAAGTCTGTGAGTGTCTTTTTCTGTGAAAATATGTTTATTGGTAGCAACCTTAGGCTAACATGTATACAAGATATCATAGGATATTTATCATTCCCTCTTGACTTACTTAAGCTAATATGATTATTTCTAGGCTCATGTGTAGTCCTGAAAACGGCATTGTTCATTTTTTTCCCGAGGCTACTCTTCCATTCGGTATGTGTACCACTTCTTCTGTGTCCATTTATCTGTTGATGGACATTTTGTTTGCTTCCATGTCTTGGCTATTGTAAATACTGCTGCAATACACGATTTTCCATCCCGTGTCTTTTTTTTTTAAGATTTTTTTTTTAAATTAATTAATGAATTAATTTATTTATTTTTGGCTGTGCTGGTTCCTTGTTTCTGTGCGAGGGCTTTCTCCAGTTGCGGCAAGTGGGGGCCACTCCTCATCACGGTGCGCGGGCCTCCCACCATCGCGGCCTCTCCCGCTGCGGAGCACAGGCTCCAGATGCGCAGGCTCAGCAGCTTTGGCTCACGGGCCCAATTGCTCCGCGGCATGCGGGATCCTCCCAGACCAGGGATCGAACCCGTGGCCCCTGCCTTGGCAGGCAGACTCTCAACCACTGCACCACCAGGGAAGCCCCATCCCGTGTCTTTTTGATTCTGACTTTCACAGGTGAAAGGCCCAATAGTGGGACTTCCGGATCATATGGCGACTCAATTTTTACCTTTAAATGCGCTGCCATTCTGTTCCTATTATTGGCCGTTACCAGTTTACATCCCACTTAGACCGAGAGGTTACGCTATTCTCCACAACTTCTTCAACATCTATTGTTTGTAGACTTTTTGCTGATGGTCATTCTGACTGGTGTGAGGTGATACCTTTGTGTAGATTGGATTTGCATGCGTCTCATATTTCCTGATGTTTTGCGTTTATCAGTGTCCTTTTCACTTTTTTTTTAAGATTGAGCGAAACGTACAACTTCTAACTGCCTTCTTGAAAAATTTGCTGCGTTTGGATTTTTTTGGCCATTCCCTTCCCCAGGACATTTTTTGAGGGCATGAGTCATTTACAGCCCTGCAGTCCTTGTGAATATTAGTGACCATTAGCAGTAGATTTAAAGCTGCTGTTTGAGGAAACGGCTTTTGGGTGGCAGGATTTCTACGTTGCCAACTCTGCTTGCTAGGGAAACAGAACTTCGCTGCAAGTTGTGGTTTTAGGTTGCAGATTAGAGTGGAATGTGCCAGGACAAACCCCCATAAGTTTAACCTCCGTAATTCTTGTCTGTCTCTTTAAGTTGTAGTTTTTATCAGAGCAAATTTGATTGAAAAAAAATTTTTTTTTGTAGGAGTACAGAATCTTGTTCATTTACACATATACCTATATTTATTGATCTTTGGGTCCTTTTCCATGTAGGTTGTTACAGAGTGTTGAGTAGACCACTCTTGGTATTCCATAGGTCTTTGGGGATTATATATTTTATATGTATTAGTATATGTGTGTTAACCCCAATATCCTAATTTATCCATTCCTCACACGTTTTCTTTGGCTTAACCATAAGTTTGTCTTCTCAATCTGAGATTGCCTTTCTCTATGGAAATATGTTCATTTTTATGAATTTTCAGATAACATAAGGGACATCATAGGGCATTTGTCTTTCTCATTCTGACTTACTTCACGTTGTGTGATTATCTCTAGGCTCCTCTGTGGTGCTGCATATGCCAGTCTTTTATTTTTTTCCGTGACGGATATTCCATTCTGTCCATATTACCACTTCTTCTTTGTCCATTCATCTGATTATGGACCTTTTTTGTGTTTCCATGTCTTGGCTATTTCAGTATTGCTGCAGTGCACATTTGCCTGCCTCTGTCTTTCCGATTCTTGTGGTCTTAGGTTATAGGCCCAAAAGGTGCCCTGCCGCATCATATGGTAGCTCAATTTTTACGTTTTAAAGCAGCTCCGTTCAGTTTTCGTTAGTGCTGTTACCACTTTACATTCCACCAGCATCTAGAAATTACAGAGTTCTCTAAAAGCCCTTAGCATTTATAGTTTGTAGACTTTTTGCTGATGGTCATTTGACTGGTGTGAGCTGAAACGTTTTCACGTTGGATTTGCATGTGGCTAATAATTCCTTATACTGAACTTTAGGCATGTCCTCTTTTTTCTTTTCCTTCTTTTTTAAAGAGTGACTACAACTTCCCTTTTCGTATTGACTTCTTGAAAAAGTTGTAATGTGTAGAATTTTCTTGCCTATTCCCTACCCCAGGGCATTTGTTGAGGGCAGGTGTCATTTACAGCCCTGCAGTCCTTGTGACTATTAAGCAACCATTAGCACTTGGTTTAAAGCTGCTGTTATGGGAAACAACCACAAGGCGGCAGCATTATTACGTTCTCAACGCTTGTTACTAGTGCAAAAGAGTCTTCCTGAAAGTAGTGTTCCAAGGTTGTAAATTAGAGTGGAATGTGCTGGGACAAGCCCCCAGAAGTTTATGTCACCTTACTTATGTTTGTTTTTTAAATTTAATTTCTATTTCTTATCGGAGTAAATTTGATTAGAGTGTTGTGGTTTTCTGGCTGTACAGAATCTGCTCAATGATTCATACATATGTCTGTTCATCTTCGGATCCTGTTACCTTGTATGTTATTACAGAAAGTTGAGTAGACCTCCCTTGGTATTTGGTAGGTGTTTTGTCTTTATATATTTTATATGTATTGGTGAGTATATAATTCATATGGTTTATATGTTATATGTTTATATACGTTTAACATACATTAGTATATCTATGTTAGCCCCATAGTCCTAATTTATCCATCCTCCCACCTTTCATTTTGGCTAACCATTAGTTTGTTTTATAAGTCTGTGAGTGTCTTTTTCTGTGAAAATATGTTTATTGGTAGCAACCTTAGGCTAACATGTATACAAGATATCATAGGATATTTATCATTCCCTCTTGACTTACTTAAGCTAATATGATTATTTCTAGGCTCATGTGTAGTCCTGAAAACGGCATTGTTCATTTTTTTCCCGAGGCTACTCTTCCATTCGGTATGTGTACCACTTCTTCTGTGTCCATTTATCTGTTGATGGACATTTTGTTTGCTTCCATGTCTTGGCTATTGTAAATACTGCTGCAGTACACGATTTTCCATCCCGTGTCTTTTTTTTTTTAAGATTTTTTTTTTAAATTAATTAATGAATTAATTTATTTATTTTTGGCTGTGCTGGTTCCTTGTTTCTGTGCGAGGGCTTTCTCCAGTTGCGGCAAGTGGGGGCCACTCCTCATCACGGTGCGCGGGCCTCCCACCATCGCGGCCTCTCCCGCTGCGGAGCACAGGCTCCAGATGCGCAGGCTCAGCAGCTTTGGCTCACGGGCCCAATTGCTCCGCGGCATGCGGGATCCTCCCAGACCAGGGATCGAACCCGTGGCCCCTGCCTTGGCAGGCAGACTCTCAACCACTGCACCACCAGGGAAGCCCCATCCCGTGTCTTTTTGATTCTGACTTTCACAGGTGAAAGGCCCAATAGTGGGACTTCCGGATCATATGGCGACTCAATTTTTACCTTTAAATGCGCTGCCATTCTGTTCCTATTATTGGCCGTTACCAGTTTACATCCCACTTAGACCGAGAGGTTACGCTATTCTCCACAACTTCTTCAACATCTATTGTTTGTAGACTTTTTGCTGATGGTCATTCTGACTGGTGTGAGGTGATACCTTTGTGTAGATTGGATTTGCATGCGTCTCATATTTCCTGATGTTTTGCGTTTATCAGTGTCCTTTTCACTTTTTTTTTAAGATTGAGCGAAACGTACAACTTCTAACTGCCTTCTTGAAAAATTTGCTGCGTTTGGATTTTTTTGGCCATTCCCTTCCCCAGGACATTTTTTGAGGGCATGAGTCATTTACAGCCCTGCAGTCCTTGTGAATATTAGTGACCATTAGCAGTAGATTTAAAGCTGCTGTTTGAGGAAACGGCTTTTGGGTGGCAGGATTTCTACGTTGCCAACTCTGCTTGCTAGGGAAACAGAACTTCGCTGCAAGTTGTGGTTTTAGGTTGCAGATTAGAGTGGAATGTGCCAGGACAAACCCCCATAAGTTTAACCTCCGTAATTCTTGTCTGTCTCTTTAAGTTGTAGTTTTTATCAGAGCAAATTTGATTGAAAAAAAATTTTTTTTTGTAGGAGTACAGAATCTTGTTCATTTACACATATACCTATATTTATTGATCTTTGGGTCCTTTTCCATGTAGGTTGTTACAGAGTGTTGAGTAGACCACTCTTGGTATTCCATAGGTCTTTGGGGATTATATATTTTATATGTATTAGTATATGTGTGTTAACCCCAATATCCTAATTTATCCATTCCTCACACGTTTTCTTTGGCTTAACCATAAGTTTGTCTTCTCAATCTGAGATTGCCTTTCTCTATGGAAATATGTTCATTTTTATGAATTTTCAGATAACATAAGGGACATCATAGGGCATTTGTCTTTCTCATTCTGACTTACTTCACGTTGTGTGATTATCTCTAGGCTCCTCTGTGGTGCTGCATATGCCAGTCTTTTATTTTTTTCCGTGACGGATATTCCATTCTGTCCATATTACCACTTCTTCTTTGTCCATTCATCTGATTATGGACCTTTTTTGTGTTTCCATGTCTTGGCTATTTCAGTATTGCTGCAGTGCACATTTGCCTGCCTCTGTCTTTCCGATTCTTGTGGTCTTAGGTTATAGGCCCAAAAGGTGCCCTGCCGCATCATATGGTAGCTCAATTTTTACGTTTTAAAGCAGCTCCGTTCAGTTTTCGTTAGTGCTGTTACCACTTTACATTCCACCAGCATCTAGAAATTACAGAGTTCTCTAAAAGCCCTTAGCATTTATAGTTTGTAGACTTTTTGCTGATGGTCATTTGACTGGTGTGAGCTGAAACGTTTTCACGTTGGATTTGCATGTGGCTAATAATTCCTTATACTGAACTTTAGGCATGTCCTCTTTTTTCTTTTCCTTCTTTTTTAAAGAGTGACTACAACTTCCCTCTTCGTATTGACTTCTTGAAAAAGTTGTAATGTGTAGAATTTTCTTGCCTATTCCCTACCCCAGGGCATTTGTTGAGGGCAGGTGTCATTTACAGCCCTGCAGTCCTTGTGACTATTAAGCAACCATTAGCACTTGGTTTAAAGCTGCTGTTATGGGAAACAACCACAAGGCGGCAGCATTATTACGTTCTCAACGCTTGTTACTAGTGCAAAAGAGTCTTCCTGAAAGTAGTGTTCCAAGGTTGTAAATTAGAGTGGAATGTGCTGGGACAAGCCCCCAGAAGTTTATGTCACCTTACTTATGTTTGTTTTTTAAATTTAATTTCTATTTCTTATCGGAGTAAATTTGATTAGAGTGTTGTGGTTTTCTGGCTGTACAGAATCTGCTCAATGATTCATACATATGTCTGTTCATCTTCGGATCCTGTTACCTTGTATGTTATTACAGAAAGTTGAGTAGACCTCCCTTGGTATTTGGTAGGTGTTTTGTCTTTATATATTTTATATGTATTGGTGAGTATATAATTCATATGGTTTATATGTTATATGTTTATATACATTTAACATACATTAGTATATCTATGTTAGCCCCATAGTCCTAATTTATCCATCCTCCCACCTTTCATTTTGGCTAACCATTAGTTTGTTTTATAAGTCTGTGAGTGTCTTTTTCTGTGAAAATATGTTTATTGGTAGCAACCTTAGGCTAACATGTATACAAGATATCATAGGATATTTATCATTCCCTCTTGACTTACTTAAGCTAATATGATTATTTCTAGGCTCATGTGTAGTCCTGAAAACGGCATTGTTCATTTTTTTCCCGAGGCTACTCTTCCATTCGGTATGTGTACCACTTCTTCTGTGTCCATTTATCTGTTGATGGACATTTTGTTTGCTTCCATGTCTTGGCTATTGTAAATACTGCTGCAGTACACGATTTTCCATCCCGTGTCTTTTTTTTTTTAAGATTTTTTTTTTAAATTAATTAATGAATTAATTTATTTATTTTTGGCTGTGCTGGTTCCTTGTTTCTGTGCGAGGGCTTTCTCCAGTTGCGGCAAGTGGGGGCCACTCCTCATCACGGTGCGCGGGCCTCCCACCATCGCGGCCTCTCCCGCTGCGGAGCACAGGCTCCAGATGCGCAGGCTCAGCAGCTTTGGCTCACGGGCCCAATTGCTCCGCGGCATGCGGGATCCTCCCAGACCAGGGATCGAACCCGTGGCCCCTGCCTTGGCAGGCAGACTCTCAACCACTGCACCACCAGGGAAGCCCCATCCCGTGTCTTTTTGATTCTGACTTTCACAGGTGAAAGGCCCAATAGTGGGACTTCCGGATCATATGGCGACTCAATTTTTACCTTTAAATGCGCTGCCATTCTGTTCCTATTATTGGCCGTTACCAGTTTACATCCCACTTAGACCGAGAGGTTACGCTATTCTCCACAACTTCTTCAACATCTATTGTTTGTAGACTTTTTGCTGATGGTCATTCTGACTGGTGTGAGGTGATACCTTTGTGTAGATTGGATTTGCATGCGTCTCATATTTCCTGATGTTTTGCGTTTATCAGTGTCCTTTTCACTTTTTTTTTAAGATTGAGCGAAACGTACAACTTCTAACTGCCTTCTTGAAAAATTTGCTGCGTTTGGATTTTTTTGGCCATTCCCTTCCCCAGGACATTTTTTGAGGGCATGAGTCATTTACAGCCCTGCAGTCCTTGTGAATATTAGTGACCATTAGCAGTAGATTTAAAGCTGCTGTTTGAGGAAACGGCTTTTGGGTGGCAGGATTTCTACGTTGCCAACTCTGCTTGCTAGGGAAACAGAACTTCGCTGCAAGTTGTGGTTTTAGGTTGCAGATTAGAGTGGAATGTGCCAGGACAAACCCCCATAAGTTTAACCTCCGTAATTCTTGTCTGTCTCTTTAAGTTGTAGTTTTTATCAGAGCAAATTTGATTGAAAAAAAATTTTTTTTTGTAGGAGTACAGAATCTTGTTCATTTACACATATACCTATATTTATTGATCTTTGGGTCCTTTTCCATGTAGGTTGTTACAGAGTGTTGAGTAGACCACTCTTGGTATTCCATAGGTCTTTGGGGATTATATATTTTATATGTATTAGTATATGTGTGTTAACCCCAATATCCTAATTTATCCATTCCTCACACGTTTTCTTTGGCTTAACCATAAGTTTGTCTTCTCAATCTGAGATTGCCTTTCTCTATGGAAATATGTTCATTTTTATGAATTTTCAGATAACATAAGGGACATCATAGGGCATTTGTCTTTCTCATTCTGACTTACTTCACGTTGTGTGATTATCTCTAGGCTCCTCTGTGGTGCTGCATATGCCAGTCTTTTATTTTTTTCTGTGACGGATATTCCATTCTGTCCATATTACCACTTCTTCTTTGTCCATTCATCTGATTATGGACCTTTTTTGTGTTTCCATGTCTTGGCTATTTCAGTATTGCTGCAGTGCACATTTGCCTGCCTCTGTCTTTCCGATTCTTGTGGTCTTAGGTTATAGGCCCAAAAGGTGCCCTGCCGCATCATATGGTAGCTCAATTTTTACGTTTTAAAGCAGCTCCGTTCAGTTTTCGTTAGTGCTGTTACCACTTTACATTCCACCAGCATCTAGAAATTACAGAGTTCTCTAAAAGCCCTTAGCATTTATAGTTTGTAGACTTTTTGCTGATGGTCATTTGACTGGTGTGAGCTGAAACGTTTTCACGTTGGATTTGCATGTGGCTAATAATTCCTTATACTGAACTTTAGGCATGTCCTCTTTTTTCTTTTCCTTCTTTTTTAAAGAGTGACTACAACTTCCCTCTTCGTATTGACTTCTTGAAAAAGTTGTAATGTGTAGAATTTTCTTGCCTATTCCCTACCCCAGGGCATTTGTTGAGGGCAGGTGTCATTTACAGCCCTGCAGTCCTTGTGACTATTAAGCAACCATTAGCACTTGGTTTAAAGCTGCTGTTATGGGAAACAACCACAAGGCGGCAGCATTATTACGTTCTCAACGCTTGTTACTAGTGCAAAAGAGTCTTCCTGAAAGTAGTGTTCCAAGGTTGTAAATTAGAGTGGAATGTGCTGGGACAAGCCCCCAGAAGTTTATGTCACCTTACTTATGTTTGTTTTTTAAATTTAATTTCTATTTCTTATCGGAGTAAATTTGATTAGAGTGTTGTGGTTTTCTGGCTGTACAGAATCTGCTCAATGATTCATACATATGTCTGTTCATCTTCGGATCCTGTTACCTTGTATGTTATTACAGAAAGTTGAGTAGACCTCCCTTGGTATTTGGTAGGTGTTTTGTCTTTATATATTTTATATGTATTGGTGAGTATATAATTCATATGGTTTATATGTTATATGTTTATATACGTTTAACATACATTAGTATATCTATGTTAGCCCCATAGTCCTAATTTATCCATCCTCCCACCTTTCATTTTGGCTAACCATTAGTTTGTTTTATAAGTCTGTGAGTGTCTTTTTCTGTGAAAATATGTTTATTGGTAGCAACCTTAGGCTAACATGTATACAAGATATCATAGGATATTTATCATTCCCTCTTGACTTACTTAAGCTAATATGATTATTTCTAGGCTCATGTGTAGTCCTGAAAACGGCATTGTTCATTTTTTTCCCGAGGCTACTCTTCCATTCGGTATGTGTACCACTTCTTCTGTGTCCATTTATCTGTTGATGGACATTTTGTTTGCTTCCATGTCTTGGCTATTGTAAATACTGCTGCAGTACACGATTTTCCATCCCGTGTCTTTTTTTTTTTAAGATTTTTTTTTTAAATTAATTAATGAATTAATTTATTTATTTTTGGCTGTGCTGGTTCCTTGTTTCTGTGCGAGGGCTTTCTCCAGTTGCGGCAAGTGGGGGCCACTCCTCATCACGGTGCGCGGGCCTCCCACCATCGCGGCCTCTCCCGCTGCGGAGCACAGGCTCCAGATGCGCAGGCTCAGCAGCTTTGGCTCACGGGCCCAATTGCTCCGCGGCATGCGGGATCCTCCCAGACCAGGGATCGAACCCGTGGCCCCTGCCTTGGCAGGCAGACTCTCAACCACTGCACCACCAGGGAAGCCCCATCCCGTGTCTTTTTGATTCTGACTTTCACAGGTGAAAGGCCCAATAGTGGGACTTCCGGATCATATGGCGACTCAATTTTTACCTTTAAATGCGCTGCCATTCTGTTCCTATTATTGGCCGTTACCAGTTTACATCCCACTTAGACCGAGAGGTTACGCTATTCTCCACAACTTCTTCAACATCTATTGTTTGTAGACTTTTTGCTGATGGTCATTCTGACTGGTGTGAGGTGATACCTTTGTGTAGATTGGATTTGCATGCGTCTCATATTTCCTGATGTTTTGCGTTTATCAGTGTCCTTTTCACTTTTTTTTTAAGATTGAGCGAAACGTACAACTTCTAACTGCCTTCTTGAAAAATTTGCTGCGTTTGGATTTTTTTGGCCATTCCCTTCCCCAGGACATTTTTTGAGGGCATGAGTCATTTACAGCCCTGCAGTCCTTGTGAATATTAGTGACCATTAGCAGTAGATTTAAAGCTGCTGTTTGAGGAAACGGCTTTTGGGTGGCAGGATTTCTACGTTGCCAACTCTGCTTGCTAGGGAAACAGAACTTCGCTGCAAGTTGTGGTTTTAGGTTGCAGATTAGAGTGGAATGTGCCAGGACAAACCCCCATAAGTTTAACCTCCGTAATTCTTGTCTGTCTCTTTAAGTTGTAGTTTTTATCAGAGCAAATTTGATTGAAAAAAAATTTTTTTTTGTAGGAGTACAGAATCTTGTTCATTTACACATATACCTATATTTATTGATCTTTGGGTCCTTTTCCATGTAGGTTGTTACAGAGTGTTGAGTAGACCACTCTTGGTATTCCATAGGTCTTTGGGGATTATATATTTTATATGTATTAGTATATGTGTGTTAACCCCAATATCCTAATTTATCCATTCCTCACACGTTTTCTTTGGCTTAACCATAAGTTTGTCTTCTCAATCTGAGATTGCCTTTCTCTATGGAAATATGTTCATTTTTATGAATTTTCAGATAACATAAGGGACATCATAGGGCATTTGTCTTTCTCATTCTGACTTACTTCACGTTGTGTGATTATCTCTAGGCTCCTCTGTGGTGCTGCATATGCCAGTCTTTTATTTTTTTCCGTGACGGATATTCCATTCTGTCCATATTACCACTTCTTCTTTGTCCATTCATCTGATTATGGACCTTTTTTGTGTTTCCATGTCTTGGCTATTTCAGTATTGCTGCAGTGCACATTTGCCTGCCTCTGTCTTTCCGATTCTTGTGGTCTTAGGTTATAGGCCCAAAAGGTGCCCTGCCGCATCATATGGTAGCTCAATTTTTACGTTTTAAAGCAGCTCCGTTCAGTTTTCGTTAGTGCTGTTACCACTTTACATTCCACCAGCATCTAGAAATTACAGAGTTCTCTAAAAGCCCTTAGCATTTATAGTTTGTAGACTTTTTGCTGATGGTCATTTGACTGGTGTGAGCTGAAACGTTTTCACGTTGGATTTGCATGTGGCTAATAATTCCTTATACTGAACTTTAGGCATGTCCTCTTTTTTCTTTTCCTTCTTTTTTAAAGAGTGACTACAACTTCCCTTTTCGTATTGACTTCTTGAAAAAGTTGTAATGTGTAGAATTTTCTTGCCTATTCCCTACCCCAGGGCATTTGTTGAGGGCAGGTGTCATTTACAGCCCTGCAGTCCTTGTGACTATTAAGCAACCATTAGCACTTGGTTTAAAGCTGCTGTTATGGGAAACAACCACAAGGCGGCAGCATTATTACGTTCTCAACGCTTGTTACTAGTGCAAAAGAGTCTTCCTGAAAGTAGTGTTCCAAGGTTGTAAATTAGAGTGGAATGTGCTGGGACAAGCCCCCAGAAGTTTATGTCACCTTACTTATGTTTGTTTTTTAAATTTAATTTCTATTTCTTATCGGAGTAAATTTGATTAGAGTGTTGTGGTTTTCTGGCTGTACAGAATCTGCTCAATGATTCATACATATGTCTGTTCATCTTCGGATCCTGTTACCTTGTATGTTATTACAGAAAGTTGAGTAGACCTCCCTTGGTATTTGGTAGGTGTTTTGTCTTTATATATTTTATATGTATTGGTGAGTATATAATTCATATGGTTTATATGTTATATGTTTATATACGTTTAACATACATTAGTATATCTATGTTAGCCCCATAGTCCTAATTTATCCATCCTCCCACCTTTCATTTTGGCTAACCATTAGTTTGTTTTATAAGTCTGTGAGTGTCTTTTTCTGTGAAAATATGTTTATTGGTAGCAACCTTAGGCTAACATGTATACAAGATATCATAGGATATTTATCATTCCCTCTTGACTTACTTAAGCTAATATGATTATTTCTAGGCTCATGTGTAGTCCTGAAAACGGCATTGTTCATTTTTTTCCCGAGGCTACTCTTCCATTCGGTATGTGTACCACTTCTTCTGTGTCCATTTATCTGTTGATGGACATTTTGTTTGCTTCCATGTCTTGGCTATTGTAAATACTGCTGCAGTACACGATTTTCCATCCCGTGTCTTTTTTTTTTTAAGATTTTTTTTTTAAATTAATTAATGAATTAATTTATTTATTTTTGGCTGTGCTGGTTCCTTGTTTCTGTGCGAGGGCTTTCTCCAGTTGCGGCAAGTGGGGGCCACTCCTCATCACGGTGCGCGGGCCTCCCACCATCGCGGCCTCTCCCGCTGCGGAGCACAGGCTCCAGATGCGCAGGCTCAGCAGCTTTGGCTCACGGGCCCAATTGCTCCGCGGCATGCGGGATCCTCCCAGACCAGGGATCGAACCCGTGGCCCCTGCCTTGGCAGGCAGACTCTCAACCACTGCACCACCAGGGAAGCCCCATCCCGTGTCTTTTTGATTCTGACTTTCACAGGTGAAAGGCCCAATAGTGGGACTTCCGGATCATATGGCGACTCAATTTTTACCTTTAAATGCGCTGCCATTCTGTTCCTATTATTGGCCGTTACCAGTTTACATCCCACTTAGACCGAGAGGTTACGCTATTCTCCACAACTTCTTCAACATCTATTGTTTGTAGACTTTTTGCTGATGGTCATTCTGACTGGTGTGAGGTGATACCTTTGTGTAGATTGGATTTGCATGCGTCTCATATTTCCTGATGTTTTGCGTTTATCAGTGTCCTTTTCACTTTTTTTTTAAGATTGAGCGAAACGTACAACTTCTAACTGCCTTCTTGAAAAATTTGCTGCGTTTGGATTTTTTTGGCCATTCCCTTCCCCAGGACATTTTTTGAGGGCATGAGTCATTTACAGCCCTGCAGTCCTTGTGAATATTAGTGACCATTAGCAGTAGATTTAAAGCTGCTGTTTGAGGAAACGGCTTTTGGGTGGCAGGATTTCTACGTTGCCAACTCTGCTTGCTAGGGAAACAGAACTTCGCTGCAAGTTGTGGTTTTAGGTTGCAGATTAGAGTGGAATGTGCCAGGACAAACCCCCATAAGTTTAACCTCCGTAATTCTTGTCTGTCTCTTTAAGTTGTAGTTTTTATCAGAGCAAATTTGATTGAAAAAAAATTTTTTTTTGTAGGAGTACAGAATCTTGTTCATTTACACATATACCTATATTTATTGATCTTTGGGTCCTTTTCCATGTAGGTTGTTACAGAGTGTTGAGTAGACCACTCTTGGTATTCCATAGGTCTTTGGGGATTATATATTTTATATGTATTAGTATATGTGTGTTAACCCCAATATCCTAATTTATCCATTCCTCACACGTTTTCTTTGGCTTAACCATAAGTTTGTCTTCTCAATCTGAGATTGCCTTTCTCTATGGAAATATGTTCATTTTTATGAATTTTCAGATAACATAAGGGACATCATAGGGCATTTGTCTTTCTCATTCTGACTTACTTCACGTTGTGTGATTATCTCTAGGCTCCTCTGTGGTGCTGCATATGCCAGTCTTTTATTTTTTTCCGTGACGGATATTCCATTCTGTCCATATTACCACTTCTTCTTTGTCCATTCATCTGATTATGGACCTTTTTTGTGTTTCCATGTCTTGGCTATTTCAGTATTGCTGCAGTGCACATTTGCCTGCCTCTGTCTTTCCGATTCTTGTGGTCTTAGGTTATAGGCCCAAAAGGTGCCCTGCCGCATCATATGGTAGCTCAATTTTTACGTTTTAAAGCAGCTCCGTTCAGTTTTCGTTAGTGCTGTTACCACTTTACATTCCACCAGCATCTAGAAATTACAGAGTTCTCTAAAAGCCCTTAGCATTTATAGTTTGTAGACTTTTTGCTGATGGTCATTTGACTGGTGTGAGCTGAAACGTTTTCACGTTGGATTTGCATGTGGCTAATAATTCCTTATACTGAACTTTAGGCATGTCCTCTTTTTTCTTTTCCTTCTTTTTTAAAGAGTGACTACAACTTCCCTCTTCGTATTGACTTCTTGAAAAAGTTGTAATGTGTAGAATTTTCTTGCCTATTCCCTACCCCAGGGCATTTGTTGAGGGCAGGTGTCATTTACAGCCCTGCAGTCCTTGTGACTATTAAGCAACCATTAGCACTTGGTTTAAAGCTGCTGTTATGGGAAACAACCACAAGGCGGCAGCATTATTACGTTCTCAACGCTTGTTACTAGTGCAAAAGAGTCTTCCTGAAAGTAGTGTTCCAAGGTTGTAAATTAGAGTGGAATGTGCTGGGACAAGCCCCCAGAAGTTTATGTCACCTTACTTATGTTTGTTTTTTAAATTTAATTTCTATTTCTTATCGGAGTAAATTTGATTAGAGTGTTGTGGTTTTCTGGCTGTACAGAATCTGCTCAATGATTCATACATATGTCTGTTCATCTTCGGATCCTGTTACCTTGTATGTTATTACAGAAAGTTGAGTAGACCTCCCTTGGTATTTGGTAGGTGTTTTGTCTTTATATATTTTATATGTATTGGTGAGTATATAATTCATATGGTTTATATGTTATATGTTTATATACATTTAACATACATTAGTATATCTATGTTAGCCCCATAGTCCTAATTTATCCATCCTCCCACCTTTCATTTTGGCTAACCATTAGTTTGTTTTATAAGTCTGTGAGTGTCTTTTTCTGTGAAAATATGTTTATTGGTAGCAACCTTAGGCTAACATGTATACAAGATATCATAGGATATTTATCATTCCCTCTTGACTTACTTAAGCTAATATGATTATTTCTAGGCTCATGTGTAGTCCTGAAAACGGCATTGTTCATTTTTTTCCCGAGGCTACTCTTCCATTCGGTATGTGTACCACTTCTTCTGTGTCCATTTATCTGTTGATGGACATTTTGTTTGCTTCCATGTCTTGGCTATTGTAAATACTGCTGCAGTACACGATTTTCCATCCCGTGTCTTTTTTTTTTTAAGATTTTTTTTTTAAATTAATTAATGAATTAATTTATTTATTTTTGGCTGTGCTGGTTCCTTGTTTCTGTGCGAGGGCTTTCTCCAGTTGCGGCAAGTGGGGGCCACTCCTCATCACGGTGCGCGGGCCTCCCACCATCGCGGCCTCTCCCGCTGCGGAGCACAGGCTCCAGATGCGCAGGCTCAGCAGCTTTGGCTCACGGGCCCAATTGCTCCGCGGCATGCGGGATCCTCCCAGACCAGGGATCGAACCCGTGGCCCCTGCCTTGGCAGGCAGACTCTCAACCACTGCACCACCAGGGAAGCCCCATCCCGTGTCTTTTTGATTCTGACTTTCACAGGTGAAAGGCCCAATAGTGGGACTTCCGGATCATATGGCGACTCAATTTTTACCTTTAAATGCGCTGCCATTCTGTTCCTATTATTGGCCGTTACCAGTTTACATCCCACTTAGACCGAGAGGTTACGCTATTCTCCACAACTTCTTCAACATCTATTGTTTGTAGACTTTTTGCTGATGGTCATTCTGACTGGTGTGAGGTGATACCTTTGTGTAGATTGGATTTGCATGCGTCTCATATTTCCTGATGTTTTGCGTTTATCAGTGTCCTTTTCACTTTTTTTTTAAGATTGAGCGAAACGTACAACTTCTAACTGCCTTCTTGAAAAATTTGCTGCGTTTGGATTTTTTTGGCCATTCCCTTCCCCAGGACATTTTTTGAGGGCATGAGTCATTTACAGCCCTGCAGTCCTTGTGAATATTAGTGACCATTAGCAGTAGATTTAAAGCTGCTGTTTGAGGAAACGGCTTTTGGGTGGCAGGATTTCTACGTTGCCAACTCTGCTTGCTAGGGAAACAGAACTTCGCTGCAAGTTGTGGTTTTAGGTTGCAGATTAGAGTGGAATGTGCCAGGACAAACCCCCATAAGTTTAACCTCCGTAATTCTTGTCTGTCTCTTTAAGTTGTAGTTTTTATCAGAGCAAATTTGATTGAAAAAAAATTTTTTTTTGTAGGAGTACAGAATCTTGTTCATTTACACATATACCTATATTTATTGATCTTTGGGTCCTTTTCCATGTAGGTTGTTACAGAGTGTTGAGTAGACCACTCTTGGTATTCCATAGGTCTTTGGGGATTATATATTTTATATGTATTAGTATATGTGTGTTAACCCCAATATCCTAATTTATCCATTCCTCACACGTTTTCTTTGGCTTAACCATAAGTTTGTCTTCTCAATCTGAGATTGCCTTTCTCTATGGAAATATGTTCATTTTTATGAATTTTCAGATAACATAAGGGACATCATAGGGCATTTGTCTTTCTCATTCTGACTTACTTCACGTTGTGTGATTATCTCTAGGCTCCTCTGTGGTGCTGCATATGCCAGTCTTTTATTTTTTTCTGTGACGGATATTCCATTCTGTCCATATTACCACTTCTTCTTTGTCCATTCATCTGATTATGGACCTTTTTTGTGTTTCCATGTCTTGGCTATTTCAGTATTGCTGCAGTGCACATTTGCCTGCCTCTGTCTTTCCGATTCTTGTGGTCTTAGGTTATAGGCCCAAAAGGTGCCCTGCCGCATCATATGGTAGCTCAATTTTTACGTTTTAAAGCAGCTCCGTTCAGTTTTCGTTAGTGCTGTTACCACTTTACATTCCACCAGCATCTAGAAATTACAGAGTTCTCTAAAAGCCCTTAGCATTTATAGTTTGTAGACTTTTTGCTGATGGTCATTTGACTGGTGTGAGCTGAAACGTTTTCACGTTGGATTTGCATGTGGCTAATAATTCCTTATACTGAACTTTAGGCATGTCCTCTTTTTTCTTTTCCTTCTTTTTTAAAGAGTGACTACAACTTCCCTCTTCGTATTGACTTCTTGAAAAAGTTGTAATGTGTAGAATTTTCTTGCCTATTCCCTACCCCAGGGCATTTGTTGAGGGCAGGTGTCATTTACAGCCCTGCAGTCCTTGTGACTATTAAGCAACCATTAGCACTTGGTTTAAAGCTGCTGTTATGGGAAACAACCACAAGGCGGCAGCATTATTACGTTCTCAACGCTTGTTACTAGTGCAAAAGAGTCTTCCTGAAAGTAGTGTTCCAAGGTTGTAAATTAGAGTGGAATGTGCTGGGACAAGCCCCCAGAAGTTTATGTCACCTTACTTATGTTTGTTTTTTTAATTTAATTTCTATTTCTTATCGGAGTAAATTTGATTAGAGTGTTGTGGTTTTCTGGCTGTACAGAATCTGCTCAATGATTCATACATATGTCTGTTCATCTTCGGATCCTGTTACCTTGTATGTTATTACAGAAAGTTGAGTAGACCTCCCTTGGTATTTGGTAGGTGTTTTGTCTTTATATATTTTATATGTATTGGTGAGTATATAATTCATATGGTTTATATGTTATATGTTTATATACGTTTAACATACATTAGTATATCTATGTTAGCCCCATAGTCCTAATTTATCCATCCTCCCACCTTTCATTTTGGCTAACCATTAGTTTGTTTTATAAGTCTGTGAGTGTCTTTTTCTGTGAAAATATGTTTATTGGTAGCAACCTTAGGCTAACATGTATACAAGATATCATAGGATATTTATCATTCCCTCTTGACTTACTTAAGCTAATATGATTATTTCTAGGCTCATGTGTAGTCCTGAAAACGGCATTGTTCATTTTTTTCCCGAGGCTACTCTTCCATTCGGTATGTGTACCACTTCTTCTGTGTCCATTTATCTGTTGATGGACATTTTGTTTGCTTCCATGTCTTGGCTATTGTAAATACTGCTGCAGTACACGATTTTCCATCCCGTGTCTTTTTTTTTTTAAGATTTTTTTTTTAAATTAATTAATGAATTAATTTATTTATTTTTGGCTGTGCTGGTTCCTTGTTTCTGTGCGAGGGCTTTCTCCAGTTGCGGCAAGTGGGGGCCACTCCTCATCACGGTGCGCGGGCCTCCCACCATCGCGGCCTCTCCCGCTGCGGAGCACAGGCTCCAGATGCGCAGGCTCAGCAGCTTTGGCTCACGGGCCCAATTGCTCCGCGGCATGCGGGATCCTCCCAGACCAGGGATCGAACCCGTGGCCCCTGCCTTGGCAGGCAGACTCTCAACCACTGCACCACCAGGGAAGCCCCATCCCGTGTCTTTTTGATTCTGACTTTCACAGGTGAAAGGCCCAATAGTGGGACTTCCGGATCATATGGCGACTCAATTTTTACCTTTAAATGCGCTGCCATTCTGTTCCTATTATTGGCCGTTACCAGTTTACATCCCACTTAGACCGAGAGGTTACGCTATTCTCCACAACTTCTTCAACATCTATTGTTTGTAGACTTTTTGCTGATGGTCATTCTGACTGGTGTGAGGTGATACCTTTGTGTAGATTGGATTTGCATGCGTCTCATATTTCCTGATGTTTTGCGTTTATCAGTGTCCTTTTCACTTTTTTTTTAAGATTGAGCGAAACGTACAACTTCTAACTGCCTTCTTGAAAAATTTGCTGCGTTTGGATTTTTTTGGCCATTCCCTTCCCCAGGACATTTTTTGAGGGCATGAGTCATTTACAGCCCTGCAGTCCTTGTGAATATTAGTGACCATTAGCAGTAGATTTAAAGCTGCTGTTTGAGGAAACGGCTTTTGGGTGGCAGGATTTCTACGTTGCCAACTCTGCTTGCTAGGGAAACAGAACTTCGCTGCAAGTTGTGGTTTTAGGTTGCAGATTAGAGTGGAATGTGCCAGGACAAACCCCCATAAGTTTAACCTCCGTAATTCTTGTCTGTCTCTTTAAGTTGTAGTTTTTATCAGAGCAAATTTGATTGAAAAAAAATTTTTTTTTGTAGGAGTACAGAATCTTGTTCATTTACACATATACCTATATTTATTGATCTTTGGGTCCTTTTCCATGTAGGTTGTTACAGAGTGTTGAGTAGACCACTCTTGGTATTCCATAGGTCTTTGGGGATTATATATTTTATATGTATTAGTATATGTGTGTTAACCCCAATATCCTAATTTATCCATTCCTCACACGTTTTCTTTGGCTTAACCATAAGTTTGTCTTCTCAATCTGAGATTGCCTTTCTCTATGGAAATATGTTCATTTTTATGAATTTTCAGATAACATAAGGGACATCATAGGGCATTTGTCTTTCTCATTCTGACTTACTTCACGTTGTGTGATTATCTCTAGGCTCCTCTGTGGTGCTGCATATGCCAGTCTTTTATTTTTTTCCGTGACGGATATTCCATTCTGTCCATATTACCACTTCTTCTTTGTCCATTCATCTGATTATGGACCTTTTTTGTGTTTCCATGTCTTGGCTATTTCAGTATTGCTGCAGTGCACATTTGCCTGCCTCTGTCTTTCCGATTCTTGTGGTCTTAGGTTATAGGCCCAAAAGGTGCCCTGCCGCATCATATGGTAGCTCAATTTTTACGTTTTAAAGCAGCTCCGTTCAGTTTTCGTTAGTGCTGTTACCACTTTACATTCCACCAGCATCTAGAAATTACAGAGTTCTCTAAAAGCCCTTAGCATTTATAGTTTGTAGACTTTTTGCTGATGGTCATTTGACTGGTGTGAGCTGAAACGTTTTCACGTTGGATTTGCATGTGGCTAATAATTCCTTATACTGAACTTTAGGCATGTCCTCTTTTTTCTTTTCCTTCTTTTTTAAAGAGTGACTACAACTTCCCTCTTCGTATTGACTTCTTGAAAAAGTTGTAATGTGTAGAATTTTCTTGCCTATTCCCTACCCCAGGGCATTTGTTGAGGGCAGGTGTCATTTACAGCCCTGCAGTCCTTGTGACTATTAAGCAACCATTAGCACTTGGTTTAAAGCTGCTGTTATGGGAAACAACCACAAGGCGGCAGCATTATTACGTTCTCAACGCTTGTTACTAGTGCAAAAGAGTCTTCCTGAAAGTAGTGTTCCAAGGTTGTAAATTAGAGTGGAATGTGCTGGGACAAGCCCCCAGAAGTTTATGTCACCTTACTTATGTTTGTTTTTTAAATTTAATTTCTATTTCTTATCGGAGTAAATTTGATTAGAGTGTTGTGGTTTTCTGGCTGTACAGAATCTGCTCAATGATTCATACATATGTCTGTTCATCTTCGGATCCTGTTACCTTGTATGTTATTACAGAAAGTTGAGTAGACCTCCCTTGGTATTTGGTAGGTGTTTTGTCTTTATATATTTTATATGTATTGGTGAGTATATAATTCATATGGTTTATATGTTATATGTTTATATACATTTAACATACATTAGTATATCTATGTTAGCCCCATAGTCCTAATTTATCCATCCTCCCACCTTTCATTTTGGCTAACCATTAGTTTGTTTTATAAGTCTGTGAGTGTCTTTTTCTGTGAAAATATGTTTATTGGTAGCAACCTTAGGCTAACATGTATACAAGATATCATAGGATATTTATCATTCCCTCTTGACTTACTTAAGCTAATATGATTATTTCTAGGCTCATGTGTAGTCCTGAAAACGGCATTGTTCATTTTTTTCCCGAGGCTACTCTTCCATTCGGTATGTGTACCACTTCTTCTGTGTCCATTTATCTGTTGATGGACATTTTGTTTGCTTCCATGTCTTGGCTATTGTAAATACTGCTGCAGTACACGATTTTCCATCCCGTGTCTTTTTTTTTTTAAGATTTTTTTTTTAAATTAATTAATGAATTAATTTATTTATTTTTGGCTGTGCTGGTTCCTTGTTTCTGTGCGAGGGCTTTCTCCAGTTGCGGCAAGTGGGGGCCACTCCTCATCACGGTGCGCGGGCCTCCCACCATCGCGGCCTCTCCCGCTGCGGAGCACAGGCTCCAGATGCGCAGGCTCAGCAGCTTTGGCTCACGGGCCCAATTGCTCCGCGGCATGCGGGATCCTCCCAGACCAGGGATCGAACCCGTGGCCCCTGCCTTGGCAGGCAGACTCTCAACCACTGCACCACCAGGGAAGCCCCATCCCGTGTCTTTTTGATTCTGACTTTCACAGGTGAAAGGCCCAATAGTGGGACTTCCGGATCATATGGCGACTCAATTTTTACCTTTAAATGCGCTGCCATTCTGTTCCTATTATTGGCCGTTACCAGTTTACATCCCACTTAGACCGAGAGGTTACGCTATTCTCCACAACTTCTTCAACATCTATTGTTTGTAGACTTTTTGCTGATGGTCATTCTGACTGGTGTGAGGTGATACCTTTGTGTAGATTGGATTTGCATGCGTCTCATATTTCCTGATGTTTTGCGTTTATCAGTGTCCTTTTCACTTTTTTTTTAAGATTGAGCGAAACGTACAACTTCTAACTGCCTTCTTGAAAAATTTGCTGCGTTTGGATTTTTTTGGCCATTCCCTTCCCCAGGACATTTTTTGAGGGCATGAGTCATTTACAGCCCTGCAGTCCTTGTGAATATTAGTGACCATTAGCAGTAGATTTAAAGCTGCTGTTTGAGGAAACGGCTTTTGGGTGGCAGGATTTCTACGTTGCCAACTCTGCTTGCTAGGGAAACAGAACTTCGCTGCAAGTTGTGGTTTTAGGTTGCAGATTAGAGTGGAATGTGCCAGGACAAACCCCCATAAGTTTAACCTCCGTAATTCTTGTCTGTCTCTTTAAGTTGTAGTTTTTATCAGAGCAAATTTGATTGAAAAAAAATTTTTTTTTGTAGGAGTACAGAATCTTGTTCATTTACACATATACCTATATTTATTGATCTTTGGGTCCTTTTCCATGTAGGTTGTTACAGAGTGTTGAGTAGACCACTCTTGGTATTCCATAGGTCTTTGGGGATTATATATTTTATATGTATTAGTATATGTGTGTTAACCCCAATATCCTAATTTATCCATTCCTCACACGTTTTCTTTGGCTTAACCATAAGTTTGTCTTCTCAATCTGAGATTGCCTTTCTCTATGGAAATATGTTCATTTTTATGAATTTTCAGATAACATAAGGGACATCATAGGGCATTTGTCTTTCTCATTCTGACTTACTTCACGTTGTGTGATTATCTCTAGGCTCCTCTGTGGTGCTGCATATGCCAGTCTTTTATTTTTTTCCGTGACGGATATTCCATTCTGTCCATATTACCACTTCTTCTTTGTCCATTCATCTGATTATGGACCTTTTTTGTGTTTCCATGTCTTGGCTATTTCAGTATTGCTGCAGTGCACATTTGCCTGCCTCTGTCTTTCCGATTCTTGTGGTCTTAGGTTATAGGCCCAAAAGGTGCCCTGCCGCATCATATGGTAGCTCAATTTTTACGTTTTAAAGCAGCTCCGTTCAGTTTTCGTTAGTGCTGTTACCACTTTACATTCCACCAGCATCTAGAAATTACAGAGTTCTCTAAAAGCCCTTAGCATTTATAGTTTGTAGACTTTTTGCTGATGGTCATTTGACTGGTGTGAGCTGAAACGTTTTCACGTTGGATTTGCATGTGGCTAATAATTCCTTATACTGAACTTTAGGCATGTCCTCTTTTTTCTTTTCCTTCTTTTTTAAAGAGTGACTACAACTTCCCTCTTCGTATTGACTTCTTGAAAAAGTTGTAATGTGTAGAATTTTCTTGCCTATTCCCTACCCCAGGGCATTTGTTGAGGGCAGGTGTCATTTACAGCCCTGCAGTCCTTGTGACTATTAAGCAACCATTAGCACTTGGTTTAAAGCTGCTGTTATGGGAAACAACCACAAGGCGGCAGCATTATTACGTTCTCAACGCTTGTTACTAGTGCAAAAGAGTCTTCCTGAAAGTAGTGTTCCAAGGTTGTAAATTAGAGTGGAATGTGCTGGGACAAGCCCCCAGAAGTTTATGTCACCTTACTTATGTTTGTTTTTTAAATTTAATTTCTATTTCTTATCGGAGTAAATTTGATTAGAGTGTTGTGGTTTTCTGGCTGTACAGAATCTGCTCAATGATTCATACATATGTCTGTTCATCTTCGGATCCTGTTACCTTGTATGTTATTACAGAAAGTTGAGTAGACCTCCCTTGGTATTTGGTAGGTGTTTTGTCTTTATATATTTTATATGTATTGGTGAGTATATAATTCATATGGTTTATATGTTATATGTTTATATACGTTTAACATACATTAGTATATCTATGTTAGCCCCATAGTCCTAATTTATCCATCCTCCCACCTTTCATTTTGGCTAACCATTAGTTTGTTTTATAAGTCTGTGAGTGTCTTTTTCTGTGAAAATATGTTTATTGGTAGCAACCTTAGGCTAACATGTATACAAGATATCATAGGATATTTATCATTCCCTCTTGACTTACTTAAGCTAATATGATTATTTCTAGGCTCATGTGTAGTCCTGAAAACGGCATTGTTCATTTTTTTCCCGAGGCTACTCTTCCATTCGGTATGTGTACCACTTCTTCTGTGTCCATTTATCTGTTGATGGACATTTTGTTTGCTTCCATGTCTTGGCTATTGTAAATACTGCTGCAGTACACGATTTTCCATCCCGTGTCTTTTTTTTTTTAAGATTTTTTTTTTAAATTAATTAATGAATTAATTTATTTATTTTTGGCTGTGCTGGTTCCTTGTTTCTGTGCGAGGGCTTTCTCCAGTTGCGGCAAGTGGGGGCCACTCCTCATCACGGTGCGCGGGCCTCCCACCATCGCGGCCTCTCCCGCTGCGGAGCACAGGCTCCAGATGCGCAGGCTCAGCAGCTTTGGCTCACGGGCCCAATTGCTCCGCGGCATGCGGGATCCTCCCAGACCAGGGATCGAACCCGTGGCCCCTGCCTTGGCAGGCAGACTCTCAACCACTGCACCACCAGGGAAGCCCCATCCCGTGTCTTTTTGATTCTGACTTTCACAGGTGAAAGGCCCAATAGTGGGACTTCCGGATCATATGGCGACTCAATTTTTACCTTTAAATGCGCTGCCATTCTGTTCCTATTATTGGCCGTTACCAGTTTACATCCCACTTAGACCGAGAGGTTACGCTATTCTCCACAACTTCTTCAACATCTATTGTTTGTAGACTTTTTGCTGATGGTCATTCTGACTGGTGTGAGGTGATACCTTTGTGTAGATTGGATTTGCATGCGTCTCATATTTCCTGATGTTTTGCGTTTATCAGTGTCCTTTTCACTTTTTTTTTAAGATTGAGCGAAACGTACAACTTCTAACTGCCTTCTTGAAAAATTTGCTGCGTTTGGATTTTTTTGGCCATTCCCTTCCCCAGGACATTTTTTGAGGGCATGAGTCATTTACAGCCCTGCAGTCCTTGTGAATATTAGTGACCATTAGCAGTAGATTTAAAGCTGCTGTTTGAGGAAACGGCTTTTGGGTGGCAGGATTTCTACGTTGCCAACTCTGCTTGCTAGGGAAACAGAACTTCGCTGCAAGTTGTGGTTTTAGGTTGCAGATTAGAGTGGAATGTGCCAGGACAAACCCCCATAAGTTTAACCTCCGTAATTCTTGTCTGTCTCTTTAAGTTGTAGTTTTTATCAGAGCAAATTTGATTGAAAAAAAATTTTTTTTTGTAGGAGTACAGAATCTTGTTCATTTACACATATACCTATATTTATTGATCTTTGGGTCCTTTTCCATGTAGGTTGTTACAGAGTGTTGAGTAGACCACTCTTGGTATTCCATAGGTCTTTGGGGATTATATATTTTATATGTATTAGTATATGTGTGTTAACCCCAATATCCTAATTTATCCATTCCTCACACGTTTTCTTTGGCTTAACCATAAGTTTGTCTTCTCAATCTGAGATTGCCTTTCTCTATGGAAATATGTTCATTTTTATGAATTTTCAGATAACATAAGGGACATCATAGGGCATTTGTCTTTCTCATTCTGACTTACTTCACGTTGTGTGATTATCTCTAGGCTCCTCTGTGGTGCTGCATATGCCAGTCTTTTATTTTTTTCCGTGACGGATATTCCATTCTGTCCATATTACCACTTCTTCTTTGTCCATTCATCTGATTATGGACCTTTTTTGTGTTTCCATGTCTTGGCTATTTCAGTATTGCTGCAGTGCACATTTGCCTGCCTCTGTCTTTCCGATTCTTGTGGTCTTAGGTTATAGGCCCAAAAGGTGCCCTGCCGCATCATATGGTAGCTCAATTTTTACGTTTTAAAGCAGCTCCGTTCAGTTTTCGTTAGTGCTGTTACCACTTTACATTCCACCAGCATCTAGAAATTACAGAGTTCTCTAAAAGCCCTTAGCATTTATAGTTTGTAGACTTTTTGCTGATGGTCATTTGACTGGTGTGAGCTGAAACGTTTTCACGTTGGATTTGCATGTGGCTAATAATTCCTTATACTGAACTTTAGGCATGTCCTCTTTTTTCTTTTCCTTCTTTTTTAAAGAGTGACTACAACTTCCCTCTTCGTATTGACTTCTTGAAAAAGTTGTAATGTGTAGAATTTTCTTGCCTATTCCCTACCCCAGGGCATTTGTTGAGGGCAGGTGTCATTTACAGCCCTGCAGTCCTTGTGACTATTAAGCAACCATTAGCACTTGGTTTAAAGCTGCTGTTATGGGAAACAACCACAAGGCGGCAGCATTATTACGTTCTCAACGCTTGTTACTAGTGCAAAAGAGTCTTCCTGAAAGTAGTGTTCCAAGGTTGTAAATTAGAGTGGAATGTGCTGGGACAAGCCCCCAGAAGTTTATGTCACCTTACTTATGTTTGTTTTTTAAATTTAATTTCTATTTCTTATCGGAGTAAATTTGATTAGAGTGTTGTGGTTTTCTGGCTGTACAGAATCTGCTCAATGATTCATACATATGTCTGTTCATCTTCGGATCCTGTTACCTTGTATGTTATTACAGAAAGTTGAGTAGACCTCCCTTGGTATTTGGTAGGTGTTTTGTCTTTATATATTTTATATGTATTGGTGAGTATATAATTCATATGGTTTATATGTTATATGTTTATATACGTTTAACATACATTAGTATATCTATGTTAGCCCCATAGTCCTAATTTATCCATCCTCCCACCTTTCATTTTGGCTAACCATTAGTTTGTTTTATAAGTCTGTGAGTGTCTTTTTCTGTGAAAATATGTTTATTGGTAGCAACCTTAGGCTAACATGTATACAAGATATCATAGGATATTTATCATTCCCTCTTGACTTACTTAAGCTAATATGATTATTTCTAGGCTCATGTGTAGTCCTGAAAACGGCATTGTTCATTTTTTTCCCGAGGCTACTCTTCCATTCGGTATGTGTACCACTTCTTCTGTGTCCATTTATCTGTTGATGGACATTTTGTTTGCTTCCATGTCTTGGCTATTGTAAATACTGCTGCAGTACACGATTTTCCATCCCGTGTCTTTTTTTTTTTAAGATTTTTTTTTTAAATTAATTAATGAATTAATTTATTTATTTTTGGCTGTGCTGGTTCCTTGTTTCTGTGCGAGGGCTTTCTCCAGTTGCGGCAAGTGGGGGCCACTCCTCATCACGGTGCGCGGGCCTCCCACCATCGCGGCCTCTCCCGCTGCGGAGCACAGGCTCCAGATGCGCAGGCTCAGCAGCTTTGGCTCACGGGCCCAATTGCTCCGCGGCATGCGGGATCCTCCCAGACCAGGGATCGAACCCGTGGCCCCTGCCTTGGCAGGCAGACTCTCAACCACTGCACCACCAGGGAAGCCCCATCCCGTGTCTTTTTGATTCTGACTTTCACAGGTGAAAGGCCCAATAGTGGGACTTCCGGATCATATGGCGACTCAATTTTTACCTTTAAATGCGCTGCCATTCTGTTCCTATTATTGGCCGTTACCAGTTTACATCCCACTTAGACCGAGAGGTTACGCTATTCTCCACAACTTCTTCAACATCTATTGTTTGTAGACTTTTTGCTGATGGTCATTCTGACTGGTGTGAGGTGATACCTTTGTGTAGATTGGATTTGCATGCGTCTCATATTTCCTGATGTTTTGCGTTTATCAGTGTCCTTTTCACTTTTTTTTTAAGATTGAGCGAAACGTACAACTTCTAACTGCCTTCTTGAAAAATTTGCTGCGTTTGGATTTTTTTGGCCATTCCCTTCCCCAGGACATTTTTTGAGGGCATGAGTCATTTACAGCCCTGCAGTCCTTGTGAATATTAGTGACCATTAGCAGTAGATTTAAAGCTGCTGTTTGAGGAAACGGCTTTTGGGTGGCAGGATTTCTACGTTGCCAACTCTGCTTGCTAGGGAAACAGAACTTCGCTGCAAGTTGTGGTTTTAGGTTGCAGATTAGAGTGGAATGTGCCAGGACAAACCCCCATAAGTTTAACCTCCGTAATTCTTGTCTGTCTCTTTAAGTTGTAGTTTTTATCAGAGCAAATTTGATTGAAAAAAAATTTTTTTTTGTAGGAGTACAGAATCTTGTTCATTTACACATATACCTATATTTATTGATCTTTGGGTCCTTTTCCATGTAGGTTGTTACAGAGTGTTGAGTAGACCACTCTTGGTATTCCATAGGTCTTTGGGGATTATATATTTTATATGTATTAGTATATGTGTGTTAACCCCAATATCCTAATTTATCCATTCCTCACACGTTTTCTTTGGCTTAACCATAAGTTTGTCTTCTCAATCTGAGATTGCCTTTCTCTATGGAAATATGTTCATTTTTATGAATTTTCAGATAACATAAGGGACATCATAGGGCATTTGTCTTTCTCATTCTGACTTACTTCACGTTGTGTGATTATCTCTAGGCTCCTCTGTGGTGCTGCATATGCCAGTCTTTTATTTTTTTCCGTGACGGATATTCCATTCTGTCCATATTACCACTTCTTCTTTGTCCATTCATCTGATTATGGACCTTTTTTGTGTTTCCATGTCTTGGCTATTTCAGTATTGCTGCAGTGCACATTTGCCTGCCTCTGTCTTTCCGATTCTTGTGGTCTTAGGTTATAGGCCCAAAAGGTGCCCTGCCGCATCATATGGTAGCTCAATTTTTACGTTTTAAAGCAGCTCCGTTCAGTTTTCGTTAGTGCTGTTACCACTTTACATTCCACCAGCATCTAGAAATTACAGAGTTCTCTAAAAGCCCTTAGCATTTATAGTTTGTAGACTTTTTGCTGATGGTCATTTGACTGGTGTGAGCTGAAACGTTTTCACGTTGGATTTGCATGTGGCTAATAATTCCTTATACTGAACTTTAGGCATGTCCTCTTTTTTCTTTTCCTTCTTTTTTAAAGAGTGACTACAACTTCCCTCTTCGTATTGACTTCTTGAAAAAGTTGTAATGTGTAGAATTTTCTTGCCTATTCCCTACCCCAGGGCATTTGTTGAGGGCAGGTGTCATTTACAGCCCTGCAGTCCTTGTGACTATTAAGCAACCATTAGCACTTGGTTTAAAGCTGCTGTTATGGGAAACAACCACAAGGCGGCAGCATTATTACGTTCTCAACGCTTGTTACTAGTGCAAAAGAGTCTTCCTGAAAGTAGTGTTCCAAGGTTGTAAATTAGAGTGGAATGTGCTGGGACAAGCCCCAGAAGTTTATGTCACCTTACTTATGTTTGTTTTTTAAATTTAATTTCTATTTCTTATCGGAGTAAATTTGATTAGAGTGTTGTGGTTTTCTGGCTGTACAGAATCTGCTCAATGATTCATACATATGTCTGTTCATCTTCGGATCCTGTTACCTTGTATGTTATTACAGAAAGTTGAGTAGACCTCCCTTGGTATTTGGTAGGTGTTTTGTCTTTATATATTTTATATGTATTGGTGAGTATATAATTCATATGGTTTATATGTTATATGTTTATATACGTTTAACATACATTAGTATATCTATGTTAGCCCCATAGTCCTAATTTATCCATCCTCCCACCTTTCATTTTGGCTAACCATTAGTTTGTTTTATAAGTCTGTGAGTGTCTTTTTCTGTGAAAATATGTTTATTGGTAGCAACCTTAGGCTAACATGTATACAAGATATCATAGGATATTTATCATTCCCTCTTGACTTACTTAAGCTAATATGATTATTTCTAGGCTCATGTGTAGTCCTGAAAACGGCATTGTTCATTTTTTTCCCGAGGCTACTCTTCCATTCGGTATGTGTACCACTTCTTCTGTGTCCATTTATCTGTTGATGGACATTTTGTTTGCTTCCATGTCTTGGCTATTGTAAATACTGCTGCAGTACACGATTTTCCATCCGTGTCTTTTTTTTTTTAAGATTTTTTTTTTAAATTAATTAATGAATTAATTTATTTATTTTTGGCTGTGCTGGTTCCTTGTTTCTGTGCGAGGGCTTTCTCCAGTTGCGGCAAGTGGGGGCCACTCCTCATCACGGTGCGCGGGCCTCCCACCATCGCGGCCTCTCCCGCTGCGGAGCACAGGCTCCAGATGCGCAGGCTCAGCAGCTTTGGCTCACGGGCCCAATTGCTCCGCGGCATGCGGGATCCTCCCAGACCAGGGATCGAACCCGTGGCCCCTGCCTTGGCAGGCAGACTCTCAACCACTGCACCACCAGGGAAGCCCCATCCCGTGTCTTTTTGATTCTGACTTTCACAGGTGAAAGGCCCAATAGTGGGACTTCCGGATCATATGGCGACTCAATTTTTACCTTTAAATGCGCTGCCATTCTGTTCCTATTATTGGCCGTTACCAGTTTACATCCCACTTAGACCGAGAGGTTACGCTATTCTCCACAACTTCTTCAACATCTATTGTTTGTAGACTTTTTGCTGATGGTCATTCTGACTGGTGTGAGGTGATACCTTTGTGTAGATTGGATTTGCATGCGTCTCATATTTCCTGATGTTTTGCGTTTATCAGTGTCCTTTTCACTTTTTTTTTAAGATTGAGCGAAACGTACAACTTCTAACTGCCTTCTTGAAAAATTTGCTGCGTTTGGATTTTTTTGGCCATTCCCTTCCCCAGGACATTTTTTGAGGGCATGAGTCATTTACAGCCCTGCAGTCCTTGTGAATATTAGTGACCATTAGCAGTAGATTTAAAGCTGCTGTTTGAGGAAACGGCTTTTGGGTGGCAGGATTTCTACGTTGCCAACTCTGCTTGCTAGGGAAACAGAACTTCGCTGCAAGTTGTGGTTTTAGGTTGCAGATTAGAGTGGAATGTGCCAGGACAAACCCCCATAAGTTTAACCTCCGTAATTCTTGTCTGTCTCTTTAAGTTGTAGTTTTTATCAGAGCAAATTTGATTGAAAAAAAATTTTTTTTTGTAGGAGTACAGAATCTTGTTCATTTACACATATACCTATATTTATTGATCTTTGGGTCCTTTTCCATGTAGGTTGTTACAGAGTGTTGAGTAGACCACTCTTGGTATTCCATAGGTCTTTGGGGATTATATATTTTATATGTATTAGTATATGTGTGTTAACCCCAATATCCTAATTTATCCATTCCTCACACGTTTTCTTTGGCTTAACCATAAGTTTGTCTTCTCAATCTGAGATTGCCTTTCTCTATGGAAATATGTTCATTTTTATGAATTTTCAGATAACATAAGGGACATCATAGGGCATTTGTCTTTCTCATTCTGACTTACTTCACGTTGTGTGATTATCTCTAGGCTCCTCTGTGGTGCTGCATATGCCAGTCTTTTATTTTTTTCCGTGACGGATATTCCATTCTGTCCATATTACCACTTCTTCTTTGTCCATTCATCTGATTATGGACCTTTTTTGTGTTTCCATGTCTTGGCTATTTCAGTATTGCTGCAGTGCACATTTGCCTGCCTCTGTCTTTCCGATTCTTGTGGTCTTAGGTTATAGGCCCAAAAGGTGCCCTGCCGCATCATATGGTAGCTCAATTTTTACGTTTTAAAGCAGCTCCGTTCAGTTTTCGTTAGTGCTGTTACCACTTTACATTCCACCAGCATCTAGAAATTACAGAGTTCTCTAAAAGCCCTTAGCATTTATAGTTTGTAGACTTTTTGCTGATGGTCATTTGACTGGTGTGAGCTGAAACGTTTTCACGTTGGATTTGCATGTGGCTAATAATTCCTTATACTGAACTTTAGGCATGTCCTCTTTTTTCTTTTCCTTCTTTTTTAAAGAGTGACTACAACTTCCCTCTTCGTATTGACTTCTTGAAAAAGTTGTAATGTGTAGAATTTTCTTGCCTATTCCCTACCCCAGGGCATTTGTTGAGGGCAGGTGTCATTTACAGCCCTGCAGTCCTTGTGACTATTAAGCAACCATTAGCACTTGGTTTAAAGCTGCTGTTATGGGAAACAACCACAAGGCGGCAGCATTATTACGTTCTCAACGCTTGTTACTAGTGCAAAAGAGTCTTCCTGAAAGTAGTGTTCCAAGGTTGTAAATTAGAGTGGAATGTGCTGGGACAAGCCCCCAGAAGTTTATGTCACCTTACTTATGTTTGTTTTTTAAATTTAATTTCTATTTCTTATCGGAGTAAATTTGATTAGAGTGTTGTGGTTTTCTGGCTG
>NW_028121968.1:0-44240 GCF_965194805.1 Balaenoptera borealis | reverse complement strand
ACTCCCCTTTCCTAAGTTGACAGCTTCTGGGTCTATTTGTTGACATCCTGTTTTTAAGCATGTCCCTTTGAACTAAGCATGTTGTGCTTCAGATGGTGACAGAGGATTTATCATCTTCCTTTCTGTAAGCTAGAACATTTCTATGGCCTAACATATGTTTTACTCCTATTGAACTCACCAAAGCCATTAAACCTTTATTGCCACACTCTTCCTTGTAAGTTTTTGTTTTGTTTATTCTCATTTCTTAAACTGACAATACATGGTACAAAATTAAAAATATAGAAAGGAGTATTTGATACAGTGTCTTCCCTCTCCCGTTTCCCAGGCACCCATCTTTCCTTTCCAGAGCTACTCAGTGTGACTTGTTCTGGCATATCTTTACAGAGATTTTTAAAACACTTTATAGAAGTTTAATTTACATACCATAAAATACATCCATTTTAAGTATACAATTCAATTATTTTTAGTAAATTTACAGAGCTGTGCAATCATCACCACAATCCAGTTTTAGAACACTTCTGTTACCCAGAAAAGTCCCTTATACCTGTTTGCAATCAATCCACATTCCCAGCCCCAGACAACCTCCAATCTGCCTTTTTCCTTTTCTGCACATTTCATGTAAATAGAATTATATAATATCTAGTCTTTGCATCTAGCTTCTTAGCATGATGTTTTCAAGATTCATCCTTGTTATAGTGTGTACCAGTACTCCTTTTTATTGCTGGTTAGTATTCCATTGTATGGCTCTACCACATTTTGTTTATCCAGTTGCCAGTTGTTGGACATTTGGATTGTTTCATTTTTTTTTTTTTTTTCCGGATAACGTGAATCATGCTGCTATGAACATTTTTGTAAAAGTTTTTCTGTGGACATAGGTTTTCATTTCTTTTGCATATATACGCAGGACTGGAATTGCTGGGTCATATGGTAAGTTTATGTTTAGCTTTTAAGAAAATGCCAAAGTGCAAGCCCCACAAACAGCAAGAAAGTTGAAGAATGAGGTCAGCATTCAAAAATGGGGTCAAATCTACAGCTGGGAAGTGGTGTACAGACAGGTAGAATTTAGATCCTGAGCCTTTAATAAGCACTACCTTCGCTCAGTGCTCTCTGTTTTTAGACTCTATATGAGAACACCTAGGGCTTCCCTGGTGGCGCCGTGGTTAAGAATCCGCCTGCCAAGGCAGGGGACACGGGTTCGAGGCCTGGTCAGGGAAGATCCCAGATGCAGTGGAGCGACTAAGCGCATGTGCCACAGCTACTGAGCCTGCATTCTAGAGCCCGGGAGCCACAACTACTGAAGCCCATGCGCCTAGAGCCCATACTCCGCAACAAGAGAAGCCACTGCGATGAGAAACCCGCACACCGCAACCAAGAGTAGCCCCCGCTAGCCGCAACTAGAGAAAGCCCGTGCACAGCAATGAAGACCCAGTGCAGCCAAAAAAATTAATACATAAAATAAATAAGTTCAAAAAATAAATAAACAAATTAAAAAAAAAAAACAGAACACCTAATGCAGGTGGGAAGGTGGGAGGGACACTGTAAAGGTCATCTATGCTACATGTACAAGAACCCCGAGAGCACACCAATAGGTACCACATTTTTCACTGCTGTAGCCGATCATTCCCCCTGTACTACCACACTGTAGCATTCCCTTCCCTGATCTACTGCTACAGTCTCTTTGGAAGGTGTTTCAGAACTCTTGTTATGAGAGTGCCAGTTGAACTGTCCTCACTTCCTTCATTTATACCAGGATTGAAGACCTTGTGGTCCGAGATCCTGTCCAGAGAGCAAGCAGGCTAAGACTCTGTCTTTGTTGATGTATTTCATCAGAAAGGGCTCTACCCCCTCTCCTAGTTCATGGTGTGAAGTGTTCTTAGCCTCTCAGGAAAGTGGGGAGAATTGGAAAGACTCTACATGAGAATGCTAGGCTTTGTAAAACACTTTAGTTTTTTAAAAATAAGACTCATTTTGTATTGGACTTATAACAATCCTATGAAATACAAAGAAAGCCAAGAATCAGTGACATGAAATGATCACCAGTAAGAACTACAACAGTCACCGCTTATCTCGTAGCACAGGGCATTGTCCATGATCCTTAAGAAGAGTTACTAGAAATGCCTCGCCCATCCTGCCCCTAAACACCAACACAGCAATCATGTACCTTGAACGGTACATGATTGCTGTGTTGGAGTTTAGCGGGAGCATCTCACTTACCAGGGACTGGACTTTTACCTTGATTCCTTTGTAGTGACGGAGACATCCCTGGTGATGAAAAATTCCCTGGGATTGCAACCTCCAAGCCAGACATTTTGTGTGACACAAACTCAAGAACTCCCCAAGTCCTGCAGTAGCAGAAACAGTCACATATTTGAGAGTAACCCAGCATCTGAACTTGGGGACATTTCAGTGACAGCTCCAGTCCAGAGTGCCAGGCGTCTCCTGGCCCTGCCTCCAGCTCCAAGCCAGGGACAAATAGAGAGTAAGCACGTGGATGATATTAAAACCAAGCTTTCAAAGATTCTGGATGCCTAACACATCCCAAAAGAAAACCAAGATCCTCCACTACTCCCTTTAGGAATCCCTGATATTCACCAGCCGCTGGCCTGCACCGATCCCCTCAGCCAAGAGGAGCAGCCTGGTTCTGAAAATGCTGATCTGGGAAAGAACAGCCTGAGTCGTGAGGACCTAGGGACACTCGAAAATGGGATCGAATCCAGCAGTGGTCTTGCAGACATTACTACACTGGCGGAGGATATTCACCTTCCCCAGCTCTTTAGTTCTTTGAAAGATCTTGATCAATCCCAAGGTCCCAACGGGATCAAAGCCAAAGATGCCAGAGCCTTTAAGGTGAATCAGGTGCAGGAAAAGCCAAGTGTCATAAAGGTTCCCTCTGATCAACCCAGGAAGAACAAACAGAAAGCCTCTGAGCCTATCAGTGGCGCTCCCAAGGCCAAAATCCAGCCAAAGAATCCAGAGTGCCTGTTAGGGGGAGAAGTGGTTACATGCCACGCTGCAGTCAGTGACAGGGCTCCTGTGAACACGGCCAAGCACTCTCAAGGCAAACCTCAGAAAGCTGCATCCAGAAAGATCAGCAAAACTAAGAGCCACGGGCAGGAAAAGACCAAAAGGACCAGAGGAAGAAACAAGGCTGAAGAGAACAAGCAGTCAGGGAACAAAGTCAAGGCAGAAGAGAAGCCAACAATTCCCGAGACGAAGCGAAAAAAACACCAAACTGAGCTTTAAAAAGCCTCGAACCTCCCTAGGCATGCGCATGCTGGAGTCTGTGAAGGTTCTTCATGCGCTGGGGAAGAAGGATGATAAGAAAACTGGGCTCTCTTCCTGTCGGCTCTTGGGAAATTCAAGCAACCCCAAAGACCCCCAGCCATCCAGCCATGGCGGCATACCCCACATGAGGGTAAGAGTGCTGAGAAAACTCAAGTCGAAGCCCAGAAACCAGTCAGCAGTGCTGAAACAGAGTGTCTATCCTCATCCCAGTATGAGCGGCCTCCTCCTGGGAAGGTCAAGTTGATACCTCTGCCTTTTTCTGCCTGGGACAAGCCTCAAGCTCGACCCGCTCCTCGGAGGCCACAGTCTCTGGCCTCACATCGGCCTGCTGGGGCTTACCGTGCCCAGCCTGGTTCTACTGACTCAGCTCAACCTGCTGCAGTCAATTCATCCCAGCCAGTTCCTGCCTCTCTGCCAGGTCCCGCCAAACCAGCTCAGCCAACTGTGACCAACCCAACCCAACCGGCTTGGACCAACCATACCCAGCCTCGTGTCCCCTCAGTCTGCTGCTCTTAGGCCTGCACCCTACAAAACTTCATCTGGCGCTTCTCTCCAGCGGGAAGCCTGTTCCCCCTGCTGTGACTAAGCGCCAGTCCCCATCCAAGCTCCAAACCCAACTTCTATGCCAAGACTTCAGCAAGCAACGAGTTCCATGGAGGGAACCCAACGTGCCTGAGCCAGTCATGTCAAAGCCCATCGAACAAGAGCAGAGGCCAGAGCGAGAGGCCATGAAGAGGCGGGCTCAACAACAACGGGAGAATGCTGCCAGATACACCTCTTCGGGGAAGCTGCAATTTTTCACTGAGAGGGAAAAAGAAATGGAAATTGCTGTCTACTACGGATACGTCAAGTGAGAGCTGCTAGGATTCTTGGTGCCACCTTGGCTACCAGCTGTTCTTCCATACATAGGTAAGATAGGTATAGAACTGAATAAGTAAATGGAATACAATTAATAGATGAGTAATAAACCTTAAGAATTTTGAGATGCTGCTAACTGGGGCGTGAGAAAGGAAGGACTGAAAGTTGGATGGGAGAATGAAGGAAAGGGGTAAAAACTGAGCAAAGAGGAAGGAACTTGGCCCAGGGCTAGGAAGGCCAAAAGAGACGTATGGATTTAGGAAAGGAAGCAGGAGTGAGGATGAAATGGCAGAAGTAAAAAGCAGGGTCAGAGGTCTGGGTTGAAAGAACACAATTGGAGTAGAGTTGAAGGTGACAGAAGATGAGTCTAGGTTTACTAGGAGAAATAGAAAAAGTCTCTCGGGGACGCTGGCCTTAAGTCTCACAACCACCAGATAGGTATTTCAGAAAACAAGAGGTTCAGGACACATCTCTGAAAGGTCTGAGTTGCCTTATTCAGGTGTGACTATAGTGGGGGAATAGGGAAATCTACCAGAGAAGTGGCTAGGGCTCAGAGTTATCCTAGGGGCAGCTGACGACAGGGGCAGAGCCAAGGGAACTGCTGCATCAGGAGGCCCACGAATAGGGCCTGGTATGTAAATCACGATGTACTCAACACCTAAGCACGAGGGGAGCGAATGCGCTCTTCAGTTAACCTTGGCAAAGACAGGCAAGGCCGGTATTCCTGTGCCACTTCACTTACAGAGGTGCAGCAAAGGGCTGAGGTCACATCCCATGTGGAGGTACAAGGACTCAATTTGAGGCCCAAATGCCTCTGAAGTCCTCTGTATTTGCAGATGCCCGTAGGCGGCCAACCTGGCTTTCAGAGCACAGCATCCTGAGGTTACTGGTGGACGAGATCAAACTTCTGCACGCGCCTAAATATTAACTTGAGGGGCTTCCTCCATTGAGCAGGGCACGTGCCGCCTTTTGTAAACATCACCATCTACTGAAACGCATGAGAAAAAATCCGACGGAAGCGTCCACTCTCACGGGTGAGAGTGGTGGGGGCACGCGCACTGGGCAGCAGCTCCAACAGCCACAGGACGCAGGCGCCCAGGGGTTCAGAGGCTCCCTGGGAGGCCTCGTGGGGCAGCTCGAGGGAGTGACGATGGGAGAGAGCGGCAGGGCTGGGCGTGAAAAGGAATGCAGTGGGGAGAAGGGAGAGATGGAGACAGTGGATAGTGACTATGGGAAAATGGGCAATTTTCATTTTCAAAATTATTTTTTTGAGATGTCATTCACATGCCATAAAATTCACCTTCTGAAACTGCAAATTCAGTGTCATTTAGTACATCCACAAGCCTATGCAACCATCACCGGCATCTAACCCATCACGTTTTCATCACCCCAAAAAGAAGCCCCCTTAAGCATCAGCAGGCACTCTTCATCCCCTCTTCCTTCAGCCCTGGCAACCATTAATTTGCTTTCTGTTGCTATGGTTTTGCCTTTTCTGGACATTTCATGAAATAATACAAATGTGACCGCTGTCTCTGGCTTCTTTCACTTAGCATAATGTTTTCAAGTTCGTCCATGTTGTAGCATGTGTTAGTACTTCATTCCTTTTTATGGCTGTATAATATTTCACATATCCACCACATTTAAAAAAATCCATTCATCCACTGATGGGCATTTGGGTTTTTTTCACTAATAATGTCCATTTTTTGAGAGTTTATTCTGTGCCAGGCAGCACCAGGCTGAGTTACTGACCTTACTTCACAGATTAAGAGGCTTGGAGAGTGTGAAGAGTTTGCCCTAGATTAAGAGCTAGCAATTGGGGGAACTGGGGTTTGAACTCAGGCAAACTTCAGAGGTAATAGATTCACATGACAGAACACTAGAAAAGGTACACAAGGGTATTCAATGAAAAGTGACCCTTTTCCCCACGTTCCCCAGCCACACATTTCCCTCCTCAGAGACATCTGCTTTGGCCGTGCTGTGGATCCTTCCAGAGAAATATTTATACCCCAACATTTATGTATCACAACTTATTGACTAATCTGTCCCACTGATTTGAAATGTCACTTTTATGGTATAACAGATTCTTATACGTATATATATATTTTAATGTATTTATTTATTTATTTTTGGCTGCTTTGGGTCTTTGTTGCTGTGCGCAGGCTTTCTCTAGTTGCGGCAAGCGGGCTTCTCATTGCGGTGGCTCCTCGTGTTGCCGAGCACGGGCTCTAGGCGCGTGGGCTTCAGTAGTTGTGGCACACAGGCTCAGTAGTTGTGTCTCACGGGCTTAGCTTCTCCATGGCATGTGGGATCTTCCTGGGCCAGGGATCGAACCCATATCCCCTGCATTGGCAGGAGGATTTTTAACCACTGCACCACCAGGAAAGCCCCTTATACGTATTTATATTTCTCTTTTCAGAGCTGTCCTGACTCTTTCTTGCCTATCTGTTATGTTTGCCATTTCTCTAAAATTCTTTTTATCTTCTTTTTGATTTAAAAAAATTTTTTCCTCTTCTTGTTTGTTTCTCTTAAGGCATTATCCATTATGTTCATTCACTCGTATTATTTTATTTAATTTATTTAATTAATTAACTTATTTATTTTTGGAGGTGTCGGGTATTAGTTGCAGCACGTGGGCTCTTTGTTGCAGTGCGTGGGCTCTTCCTTGCGGCTCGTGGGCTCTCCAGTTGTGGCGCGTGGGCTCCAGAGCACGTGGGCTCAGTAGTTGCGGCGTGCGGGCTTAGTTGCCCTGCAGCATGTGGGATCTCAGTTCCCCAACCAGGGACCGAACCTGCATCCCCTGCACTGCAAGGTGGATTCTTAACCACTGGACAACCAGGGAAGTCCCCACTCTTGTATTATTTTAAATTTAGTCCTCATTTCTGAAACTTTTTTCTTTTATTTTGAATTCTGTCTTGAGTTCTATCATCTTACCTAATTCTGGTTTATGCTGTTCTTTCATCTTTTTTTTATTATGGTAAAATATACATAAAACAAAATTTATTATTTCAACCATTTTCAAGTATACAATTCAGTGACATTAAATACATTCACAATGCTGTGCAACCATCACCACTGTGCAAATTCAAAATAATTATGTCAAAAGATTGAGCAGGACATCAGAAAGATGGAGGCAGCAGCATAGCTTCTGAATCTCTCCAAACCCTTTCATGGAAGAAGATCAACTAAAACCAAACACCCATAGGTGGCATTTATCAGCATTTACCATTTCCAGAACTTTTCCACCATCCCAAACAGAGACTCTATAGCCACTAAACAATAACTTCCCATTCCCTCCTCGATCCATGTTCTTTCATCTTTCGCATTGTTTTTCCTAACATCTTTTAGCCCACTTTGAAATAATAGGTTACAGTTTTGATCTGTTTTGTGGACCTGTCTTTTCCAACTTGATTTTATTGTCTGAAGACATGCTATTCTGCTCCTTATTCTCTTTTTTCTTACACTACCTCTGTACGGGATTTGATCCCAATCCTTTTCTGTTACTGATTTTTGGATGAAAAAAGTTTTACAGCACTTTGAAAAGGTGGTGCGAGGCCATGTGGAAACATGTTCTTCATGGCTGTTTCATCAATGCTTCACTTATACTGCTTTGGAATAACTGTTTTCCAGGAGGCATAAACCAGTGGGCTTTACCATTGGACAGAGTGCAGAGAAAGGACCCCACGAAAGCCGATCACCTTAGCAGAAATGACTTAGTTATGATTTCACCCAAGATTGGTCACAAACCAGCCTGGGAAACTCAAGGCACCAGAGACAAGGCATAATGCCATCTTTCCTTCTCTCTGCCTCAGCTCTCAAGGATTGGTCACCTCCATGTTATTAGTAACTATTATTTGGTTTCTGTTCATAATTACTATCAGGAGACACAGCACTTAGGGGCCTAATTACACTGCCTAGCTACGCACCATTCTTCTTCATCTTGGCTTCCTGTCCACCAGCAGGAACCTGATTTAGTTTTGTTCTCCCTTCACCACAGCCCAGTAATTTTTGTGCATGACTCTCAGTCTCACCAGAATCTGTATCTCTCACTCTGCCCCAACATTCCACCCCATCATTCGCTCCCTGAAGTGTACTCTAGAAATTTCGGTCAACTGGATATTTTACCACTGTTCACCATCTCTTATGAAACCAGAAGACGAGCAGCTTTCTTATGGAATGACGGAGAACTTGTAAAGATAAAACACCAGTCTGCAGGAGAAAGGGAAGAAGAGAATGATGGAAATCGTTTCTGCAAAACTAGTTTTACATTACGTTTTGTTTGTTCCTGGTAAAGAAACTGAAATCTTCTAAACATTAAAAAAAAAATCTAAACCACTAAAGTCAATAATACAGGAATATAACTTTTGAAAAAAAGTTCTTTGGCTGCGCAGCATGTGGGATCTTAGCTCCCCAACCAGGGGTTGAACCCACGCCTGCTGCATTGGAAGCGCAGAGTCTTCACCACGGGACCACCAGGGAAGTCCCAGGAATATCACTTTTAAAGGAGAAGTTATAAACCCCTTGGTTCTATGAACTGGAGATTTTTAGTAAGAAGTCATGTATTTTAAATGACTTGGAGCTTTAAAGGAAGGAAGGAAGGAAGGGAGGAAGGAAAGAAGGAAGGAAGAAAAAGGGACTTCCTTGGTGGGGCAGTGGATATAATATCAAAAGTAAATTAATTAATTAAATAAATTTTAAAAAGAAAAAAAAAATGCTGAAATCCACTGACTAATTATTCAGGCTATTATATCTTGCTATTTCCAGATACATCCCTTTATAAACTTTTGGTAAAAGGTTATCGTATGTCAGAACAAATGAATTACAGACTTTTCTATTTTTCCAAAATTTGAGAAATTCCCTTACATTTCTCCCTTCAAATTTTATAACAAGGGAAAAGTAGTGACAACCCTTATACTTACATTCAATTGCATCATCTGGCCACATGCCTTCTACATCAATCAAATATCTACAAAACAACAAAATTCGAGTCATTTGTAAATAAAAAGGAAAGAAAATCAAGTTTTTGCAAAAAAAGGTCCAATTGTGCTTTACAAATACAGATAGAAAAATCCTAAGAAAATATCAGCATATCTAATCAATAATTATTAAAGCATGATATATACCATGACTACAAAAAGGCTTTATTCCGGAGTTTCCCTGGTGGCGCAGTGTTGAGAATCTGCCTGCCAATGCACGGGACACGGATTCGAGCTCTGGTCTGGGAAGATCGCACATGCCCCGGAGCGACTGGGTCCGTGAGCCACAACTACTGAGCCTGCGCGTCTGGAGCCCGTGCTCTGCAACAAGAGAGGCCGCGATAGTGAGAGGCCCGCCCACCGCGATGAACAGTGGCCCCCGCTTGCCGCAACTAGGGAAAGCGCTCGCATAGAAACAAAGACCCAACACAGCCAAAAAAAAAAAAAAAAAAAAAAAAAAAAACAGGCTTTATTCCAAGGACCAAGGATGCAAGGATAACGCAACTTTAGAAAATCTATTAATATAGTTATTTACATTAATACAACAATTTAATCAATAAATGAAAGAGAATAAAATACAGGACCAAACTGGCAGATGTTAAAAAGTTATCTGATAACATACAACGGTCAGTTTCGGTCAAAATGCTTTGTACACTAAAAACAGGAGACTTAATATGACAAGAGTATTCATCAAGAACCAACAAATAACAAAAGACAAATTAGGACAAATATTAACATCATATCTAAAAAACCCTATCTAACCAACCACAGGAGCCAGAAACTTAGGAATCACCATCACTGACAGCTATTTCTCCCTCACCCTCATCCTCAACCCACCACCAGTGCTGACAATGATACTGCCTACATACCTCTAGAATCTGTCCACATCTTTCCACCAAAATGACCACCATACCCTGGTCCAAGCCACCATTATGCCCAATTTCTACACAAGTCTCCTAACTTGCTTCCTCGCTTCCACTCTTTCTCCCTGCAGTGTATTCTCCACTCGGTAGCAAAACGATAGGTTGAAAATGCAATTGGGTATGTTCCACACACTCACCTTCAACAAAAATAGTTCAATGGTTTTCTATTACTCTTCAAGTCTGAAACCTTAAACATAAGCCTGCACGATCGAGCTCCTACCCACACTTGCAGCTCCATTATAATGACATGCTCCCCCAACGGCCCCACCTTCCTGGCCAGTTCCTCCAACACAGCATATGCTTTCCTCTTAGAGGGTCTTTTGCTATTCCTTATGCTCAGAAATCTCTCCCCAACGTCCCTATCTGGTTAATACCTACTCATCCTTCAGATATCAGCTGAAACATCCCTAAACCTTCTCTAATCTCCATGATGAGATCAAATCCTCCCTAAAATATGCTCTCATGGTACCATGTCCCTCTCCTTGGCACCTGTCAGAGTTGTAATTCTACATGCAGAGTGTGATTCTTGAATAGCTATTCCCTCTCTGGACTGCTAGAATTCACAAAGGGCAGGCAGGTCAAGTCTCCTCACTCACAAAATTTCTCAAGTCTTTTTGCTAGCACCCAGCACAGTGCTTAAACATAACAGATGCTCAATACGTATTTCCTGCATGAACAACCATACATTGGTACAGTGTAGCAACACCCACAAAAAGCATAAGGGCATAAACTCCTTGATGCAGAAGTCCCATTCTGAGTGAAGTTAACTGAGACAAAGCATATATATTCAAAGATGTTCACACAGGAATGTTCATTACTTTGATGTTTTATAATATCAAAAACTTCTGACTTGTACATGTTCATCAGTAAGCAAAGGAACAATGCAGCCTTAAAAAAAAAAATAAACCGATCAACAAAGGATTAATCTCCAAAATATATCAATAGGTCATGCAGCTCACTATTAAAAACACAAACAACCCAATCAAAAAATGGGCTGAAGACCTAAATAGACATTTCTCCAAAGAAGACATACAGATGGCCAAGAAGCACACGAAAAGCTGCTCAACATCACTAATTATTAAAGAAATGCAAATCAAAACTACAATGAGGTATCACCTCACACCGCTTAGAATGGGCATCATCAGAAAATCTACAAACAGCAAATGCTGGAGAGGATGTGAGGAAAGGGAACCCTCTTGCACTGCTGGTGGGAATGTAAACTGATACAGCCACTATGGAGAACAGTATGCAGGTTCCTTAAAAACTAAAAATAGAATTACCATATGACCCAGTAATCCCACTACTGGGCATATACCCAGAGAAAACCATAATTCAAAAAGACATATGCACCCCAATGTTCACTGCAGCACTATTCACAATAGCTAGGTCACGGAAGCAACCTAAACGCCCATCGACAGGTGCACGGACAAAGAAGATGTGGTACGCATATACAATGGAATATTACTCAGCGATAAAAAAGAACGAACTTGGGTCATTTGTAGAGACGTGGATGGACCTCGAGACTGTCATACAGAGTGAAGTCAGTCAGAAAGAGAAAAACAAATATTATATATTAATGCATATATGTGGAATCTAGAAAAGTGGTACAGAAGAACCGGTTTGCAAGGCAGAAATAGAGACACAGATGTAGAGAACAAACGTATGGACATCAAGGGGGGAAAGCGGGGCAGGGCGGGGGTCGGTGGTGGTGAGATGAATTGGGAGATTGGGATTGACATATATACACTAATATGTATAAAATAGATAACTAATAAGAACCTGCTGTATAAAAAATAAATAAATTTTTTAAATTCAAAAATAAATAAATAAATAAACTAATTAAAAAAAAAAAAAAAAAAAAAAAAGAATGAGGTTGGGAGACTGTCAAAACAGCACACAGATCACACACTCAAGCCCCGGAAGATGGGGAACTGCCTTAAGTCCCCCACTTCGGATGACATCTCCCTGCCTCACAAGTCTCAATCCGACTGGGCTAGCTTTGGCAAGGGGACGGAGCTGGATCAGGAGCTGCTGCTGCCATATCTGGATCAAGTTCCAGTTTTGGTCTCTCATCCAACACCTAGTCAGACTCGCCTAGCACCTCAGCTGAGAGGAGCAAATTAGGATAGCTCAAAGAATAGGCCTCATACAGCATCAGCCTGAAGGAGTTTATGACCCTGGAAGAAATGGATCAGAAAAAAGGATCCGGGGGACTTCCCTGGTGGTGCAGCGGCTAAAGACTCCACACTCCCAACGCAGGGGGCCCGGGTTCGTTCCCCGGTCAGGGAACTAGATCCCACATGCATGCCGCAACTAAGAGTTTGCATGCCACAACTAAGGAGCCCACCGACTGCAATTAAGACCCGGCGCAACCAAATAAATGAATAAATAAAATAAAACAAATATTTAAAAAAAAGATCGGGGAGTGTGTGATCTGTATGATGCACTTTGTTTATGAGAACCCAATTTGATTTCTGCTGTGTATGCAGATCACCTGGGCTGTACAGATGACTGGCTGATGAGATCCTTCACGTGCCCCTCCTGCATGGAGACAGTTGATGCAGCACTGCTTTTGTCCTACGAGACTAACTGAGCCAGTGTCTCTCACCTGACTTCAAGTGAACCATCATTTTTGGTGGTTTTGATCTTTTGTGGTTGAGCCCAAAGAGCCAGGGATTAGGAATTAAGATCATGCATGAAAGTTTCCTAAAAATTCCTGAACGGCTGCAGATGTTGGGGAAAAGCACGTGATATTTTAGAAATTTAGGGGGAAAAAGGAGGATGGTATTTTTATGTAAAGCCTTCACCCAGTGTTGAAAAATATAATTGTTATTTAGATCTTGTTATTCCTCCAGTACATAGGAATTGTGTAAAGTGTTACAGCAGCTATATATGTTTCAACTGTGTGCCAAAGATTAGGATAAAGATAGTGGTTGTTTTTCCTAAGTGAGATAACTTTCTTCTTCCCCCTACCCAAATTCTTTTCTGAAGTTGCTGGCATTTGGGTCAAGGTTTTATGAAAAGCCACATTTTAGAACACTGGCACAAAAAAAGGAGTTTTAAGCTGGTTTGCATAGTTCTTTTTTTGTTTTAGAATAAACATAGAGCACTTATATTTTTTACTTTATAGGAACTCCACAAGTTAAGGTCCCATTGTTCTTTTGCTGTGATTGTTGTTACTATTGATGTTGCTGTTTTCTGTCTTTGCTGGTTCTTTCTAATCTACCATTTGTCATTATTGGCATATGATCATCTCAGGGTCACAAGATGGCTGCTGTAAAACCAAATATCATATTCTCACAAAACAAGGAGGAAGCAGAAAAAGAGCCCAAATGGTCATTTTCCTAATGCCTATTTATCTTTTCTCAGAGAAAAATATCATTCTCATAAGCACAATAACAGCCTTCCCTTAATTACTCATTTGCCAAAACAGACTGATATGACCATTCGTAAGACAATTCATGGCAAAGAGGGATATGATAATGATTGTCTTAGCCTAACAAGGATTTATCCACTCAAGCTGAATGCTTCACTCCTCAAAAAAGTCATAAAGCTCTATGAGCAAGGAAGAACTACTAAGTGACTGTTAAGTAAACCATCAGAATTGTTTGTCCAAGACCATACGATTCTTTCTTTCCACTGGAAATGGAATTCATTGCCTTAGGTCTTTTTCAATAGTGTACTATTACTGTTGGGGCTGGCTCTGTGCTTGAAAACCAGCTGAAAACCAGTTATAACCTGTTACAAGTGCTATATCTGTTTGCAGTTAAGAAATGCAGAATTCAAAGTGATCTCCTAGCTTGTAAGCCAACTGAGATTCACTGTCCCTCTTCTATAAAAAAAATGAGCTAATGTGTCCAGAAACTAACTCTAGTAAAGTGGGGTTTATTAACATTACCCTTTCTTATGAGTTTCGTCAAATTATTTTGGTTGTTAACATGGTGATAATTAAAAGTCAAGGTAAATTTTAAATATTAAGAATTCTGATGTATTGAGCTTGAATTATGCCACCATGCTTATGTAAAAATGAAAGTGGCACCATGGTTACACTGAGAAAAGTTTCTCAGTTGTAACCATTTTGATTTCTTCTTTCCTGTGACCTCCTTCCCTGTTGTCTTGAAGCACAGCAAAAGGATACTGCATGTCTTCTTACTGTAGTGCTGAGGTTATTGAAGTTATATAAAACACATCTCAGTCTCTTGTTTCTTGGAAGGAAAGTCCTGCTAGTTGACTGACAATTCTAAGCAGGGAGAATTAAGAGAAATGTGTTTCATGTTTTGCACACAAATGAAGAATTTGTATAATCACGACTTCACAGCTGTGATCTCAAAAAAGAAGGAATTTCTCTCTTTCTATTTTTCTTGCAATTAACGTAAGAACACTCTAAATCTCTAAGTTTCTGAAGCGTTAGTAGAGATGGTCTAGTAAAGATGTAGTTGTAATGTTTTACCCATTTAGCATGTGTTTATTTTTCCTTATGTACTCCAAGGTGACATATTTGTTCAGCTCAGTGATATTACAGCTAAAACAATCATTCATTAGTAAAAGGAGAAGCAATCTCAACCTAACAAATCAGAAGTGTTTCTTATTATTTTATACTGAGTTGAATATTTGACTCTTAACACTTTTTGCTACATACAAAACACAAGTCTCTTGAAGGGTTCCTCATAAGTGCATTATACAAGGATTTAGTATGTCCTAAGCACTTAAAGATTTGACATTCAACTGTAGTAGTATCCATGTTGGTTACTTTTCTTACGAGCCCCATGATGAGTTGGAGAAACACTGAAAGAATTAAGAGTATCAGGTTCTATTAAATTGTTACATGTATCTTGCTTAAGTTTGTGCTCATTTATTTATATCCAACTACATAAAGCAAATTTGGAGGAAAAAAAAGAATAATAAATAAATAAGAATGAGGTCTCCAAATATTGTCAGACGAAGATGTCCTCCATATATTAAATTATAAACCAGAATGTCTAAAACACTATACCATTAAATCACAGGTACAGTCAGTTCTGTATATCCAACGGTTCCATAACCTGCAGATATGGAAGCCCGACTGTACTACACCATTTTACATACGGGACTTGAGCATCCGAGGATTTTCGGATCCATGGGGAGTCCTAAAACCAATCCCCCTGCAGATACCAAGGGACCATTGTATATGCTTATATCTGCATTTTTTACGTCTGAAAAAATATGTGCTAAATTATTACTGGTGGTAACATCTGAGTAGGGGGCAAAATTGCCTTCCACTTCATACACTTCTCTGACTGCATTTTTTGCATTCAGCTTACATTAGCTTACATTACTATTGTAAACAGAACAATTTAAACATGCTCTGCCTCTTGGGGTTGGCAACTCACCTGCACATGAGGTAGCCAGTCCTGTTGAAACCATGGGTACAGTGGACACCAAGAAGTCTGTCTAGAAAACAGGGAATATGGAATTAAGTAAGCGAAGTAGATACACTAAAAACGAGTTATACAATTTTCTGAAGAGTAGCCTTTATTAGTTACCACAACACTACCACTATCCTGAAAAGGAAAAACTCTGAAGAAAAGAGTGTTTTTGCAGGAACGTACTATAAAGAATTAACTACTATACAGTCAAAATTCATTGTCTCTGGGAAATTTTGCATAGCCTCCAATCAGATGCAATAGTGTGGACTGGAGAATGCCCATCAGGAACTGATCTGACTATAGAAAAAGGGAGTGGAAAAAAAAAACAGGCTATCAGAAGAACAGAATTTGTTTTTGAGTGAAACAAATGGAATGCCTTCACTTTTAATGCTCAATATTAAAAAGAACAAACGGTTTCTGAAGGGCTCTTGGGGTCCCCAAAGCACTTCCATTCCTTCTCTCCTTCACTGCTCCTCACACGCCACGGGTCTATATGCCTGGGGAGTTCTCGGGTTAAGTAGCACCGTTCTTATTTCACAATGAAAAAGTAAGGCTTGAGAACGTAAGCCCAAGCTGCAGAGCAGGCAAACAGAAAAAAGACTAGAATCGAGTCTCAGATTTTTCCAACGATGCCACAGTATTTTGTGGTCCAGGACTTAAAAAAAATTATATGAGAGAGTAAATAAAAAACAACAACATGTAGCTGATCTCTGCAAAAGCTATGTCTGTGACTAGGTGGTGTCTGGCATTCGTCATCTCCTGCCTGGAATACTACCGCCCTACAATTCTAACAATCTCTTCTATTTCAACTGATCCTCCACATGGAAGATGTTCTCTCTCTAAAATATAAACTTGGCTGGATTGCTCTGTTGCTTAAAAATCTGTTGTAGCAATGCAACTTCCCTAACACGAAGCGTCTGCAACTTCTCCAGAGTCTCTGCCCCTGCCGTCAGTTCGGCATCGGCTACTGGTACCCCTTTCCAGACACTCATGGGTAGTGCCTACCTTTACCAACATTCTAGCACGACTATGTTATCTGGAGTTACTGACCACAGCCAGATCTCCACTTCAGCTGCTTCCTATCCAGGTGTTCTTGAGTGGGACATCACAGCAAGCACTGAAAAGAATTCTTCTTCACTCGGAGACTTTACTCTGGCACTCACTGACCGGCATACAGCTGCTTCCTCCATGTTTCTGGCAGCCCAGTATGATAAAACTTCAGACGCCAATAACATGGTCCCTCTACATCCATCGCTTTCTGCCAGCCTTGCTCAGGGAACACCATCTCAGATTCCAAATCAGGGGCAGAGCCACCTGTCACTTACCTACCAGGAAGGAAGCCAGGTATATTACTATAACCAAGGCACACTGGGGTCTTTACTGTATGGAGAACTTGGCTCCTGCCCGCAATCCTATGGCTCTGTGTCATACACAGGAAGTAGGGCCTCTGTGCAACCAGAAATGGGAATGGGACTGAAGGAGATTCAGCCCACAAATATCCGACCACCAGCTTCCACCTCTGCAATCTGCCACCCTGTGTCTGCTCAACGCATCACAGAAACAAGTTTTCAAGGTGAGTACACAAACGGCAGAGAAAGTTGAAGAATGAGGTCGGCATTCAAAAATGGGGTCAAATCGACAGCTGGGAAGGGGTGTAGAGACAGGTAGAATTTAGATCCTGAGCCTTTAATAACCACTACCTTCTCTCAGTGCTCTCTGTTTTTAGACTCTATGTAAGAACACCTAGGGCTTCCCTGGTGGCGCCGTGGTTAAGAATCCGCCTGCCAATGCAATGCGGGGGACACGGGTTCGAGCCCTGGTCTGGGAAGATCCCACATGCCGTGGAGCAACTAAGCCCATGTGCCACAACGACTGACCCTGCATCCTAGAGCCCGTGAGCCGCAACTACCGAAGCCCACGCGCCTAGAGCGCATGCTCCGCAACAAGAGACGCCACCGCGAGGAGAAGCCCGCACACCACAACCAAGAGTAGACCCCGCTAGCCGCCAACTAGAGAAAGCCCGTGCACAGCAATGAGAGACGCAGTGCAGCCAAAAAAATAAATACGTAGAATAAATAAGTTCAAACAATAAATAAATACATAAACATAAATTACAAAAAAAAGAACACCTAATGCAGGTGGGAAGGTGGGAGGGCCACTGTAGAGGTCATCTATGCTACATGTCCAAGAACCCCGAGAGCACACCAATCGGTACCACACTTTTCACTGCTGTAGCCGATCATTCCCCCTGTACTACCACACTGTAGCACTCCCTTCCCTCATCTACTGCTATAGTCTCTTTGGAAGGTGTTTCAGAACTCTTGTTATGAGAGTGCCAGTTGAACTGTCCTCACTTCCTTCATTTATACCAGGATTGAAGACCTTGTGGTCCGAGATCCTGTCCAGAGAGCAAGCAGGCTAAGACTCTGTCTTTGTTGATGTATTTCATCAAAAAGGGCTCTACCCCCTCTCCTACTTCATGGTGTGAAGTGTTCTTAGCCTCTCGGGAAAGTGGGGAGAATGGAAAGGACCCTATATGAGAATGCTAGGCTCTGTAAAACATTTCAGGTTTTTAAAAATAAGACTCATTTTGTATTGGACTTACAACAGTCCTATGAAATACAAAGAAAGCCGAGAATCAGTGACAGGAAAGGATCACCAGTAAGAATTACAGCAGTCACCGCTTACCTCGTAGCATAGGGCACTGTCCATGATCCTTAAGAAGAGTTAGTAGAAATGCCTTGCCCATCTTGCCCCTGAACCCCTTGAAAGGTACACGACTGCTGTGTTGGTGTTTAGGGGGAGCATCTCACTTACCAGGGACTGACTTCTCCCTTGATTCCTCTGTAGTGATGGAGACTTCCCCGCTGATGAAAAATTCCCTGGGATTGCAACCTCCAAGCCAGACAGCTTTCCTATGGAATGACAGAGAACTTGTCAAGGTGAAACACCAGTCTGCGGGAGAAAGGGAGGAAGAGAATGATGGAAATCGTTTCTGGGAAACTATTCTTACATTATGTGTTGTTTGTTCCCGGTAAATAAACTGAAATCTTCTTAACAGTAAAACAAAATCTAAACCACTAAAGCCAATAATACAGGAGTATAACTTTTGAAAAAAATTTCTTTGGCTGCGCAGCATGTGGGATCTTAGCTCCCCAACCAGGGATTGAACCCACGCCTGCTGCATTGGAAGCGCAGAGTCTTCACCACGGGACCACCGGGGAAGTCCCAGGACTATCACTTTTAAAGGAGAAGGTACAAACCCCTCGGTTCTATGAACTGGAGATTTTTAGTAAGAAGTCAATATATTTGTTGTTAGGCTCATTTTATGTTAGGCTGTCTCCCTGCACAGGATGCAGGCGCCTTGAGGATGGAAGTCATATCCCTCTATAGTACGTCCCTCTTCTTTCTGCTTTGCAGTTTGCTGCTCCACTTGCTCAACCCCACCTAGTAATAACCTATACTTCCCTTGTTCCTGTTTTCCCATCTGGAAAACAGACAAAAGGCAACCAAACAACGCAAAGGTCTCAACAAATAAGGGATATCCAAAACCAGAGATGGCCAGAACTTCTGTACCCCTGATGAAATAGTCCTCATACAAAACCTGATAATCAAATTCCTTAATGCTAGGAATCACAGTGAAAAATAGTATCTGAACTGACTTCTGTCAGATGAGTGAGAACTAAGGTTAATTCAGTGTATCTGAAGCATAGAAAGTGAGGGCAAAAGTGGCACAAGATGGGGCTAGAGAAGCAGAGAGGATTCTAGACCACGCAGAGTCTTAAAGGCCAACAGTGTGTTTTCTATTCTCAAAACAATGCTTGTGAGCGATGTTTATGAGCAACGTTCCAACTTGCTTTGAAGGTTTCTTGTGTGAAGAGTGGATTGGAAGGAAACAAGATATATGGACACCAGTTAGGACCTAATCGCAACAGACAGGCAAGTTCAGTATTAGGAAGTTGAGGAAGAGCTGGCTGACAGATTCCAAAGAAATTCAGGAGATGAACTGAAGCGGGCTTAATGGGGTAGGAGATGGAGGAAAGGAAGGTCTTAGGGAATTCAAGGGTTTACTGCACACATGAGCAAAGTCTCAAAATTAATCATTTGAACGTACAGAGGCGGATCTCCCAAATGACACCGGTTAGGAAGCAACGGTACGCCCTTTAGAATTCCTAGAGACAACACAAATCAACTGTTTCGATGGAAAATTCGGCGGGACTCTTGATTTCCATGGGAATACAGAGAAAAGAGACACTGATCTGGCTTGCAGGTATATTTAGGAAGTTGTTAGCCGGACATCACCTACTAGTATCATGTAAGTAGGCCGTCCGAAGTAGGAAGCTTAGGGGAAAAACCTGGAGGAAAACTTAAAAGCTTAAGCCACACCTCTACACTACACCACCTTTCACAATTTCTTCTCAGATAAGCATCATCCCCATCAGTGAAGAAACTCGTTCGTACCTCATAATAGGAAAAACAGGCCTAAAGATTCAATGTGTGTCTTGGGAGGTCCCATCTATGCGATATCTTCCTGGGACCAGAAAAGGCCCCAGGAAGATCCATCTCTGCACCCCTGAAAGCTTACCACCAAGGAAAATGACTAGGTCCATAGATTTCCTCCCTCAAACCAGCTTACCTCACACATAGATCATTAGCAACTCCGCCCTTACTCACATTATCACAGTCACAAGAGTGGTTAGGGAGAAAAGCACTAACCAGGGGAACTAAAACAGAGGCAATCCAGGCCAAGCTGGGCTGGTGGCAGATATCTTGCTCCTTACGCTCGGGTGCATAATGCGACTCACCACAGTGCCTTTTTCACAGACCCTTTTGAACGTTTCTCCACAGAATCCAACAGCTCAAGTTAGTTCATGACGCTTCAAGGTCAACAATCGTCAAGAGAAAAACATGCAATATGTCTTACAATGTTGGATTCCTTACAAACAGGACAAGGAGATAACCATGTAGACAAAACCAGAGCATTTGAAAACATCTGTATTCTACAAACACACCAGTGAATGCTATAAATAAGGTACTATGACATAAAACAAAATGAAAACTAGATGTGAGACTCTTCTCTTCAGTGTACAGACTTCATGGCAGTTGCTGCACACTATCTAGCTACTTAGATCTTTAACTCTCTGTTCTGTTAATACCAAATGAGGCCCAAGTGTGTCAACCTGTTTCCCACAGAAACCAAAAAGTCTACATGCATCTCTTTTCTCCTGTGCCCTTTCACCTTACCTGCTCCCAATTCTCCACCAACGTCCTCCTCTTTCTCTAATTATTCTCCTCTTCATTTTGCTTGGCCTTGCCCCCAAGCATGCAAGACAGAGAGTCCTAGAGGTCCAAGATTCTAGAGTGGCTGTTTGCAAGGCGGAGGAGATTACAGTAACTGCCACACTGTATATACTTCTGTGCAAAGAAAAAGGGACAGTGTTCAGAATGTCTCTCACATATAACAAGAGCTGGAGATGGCAGGATACCTGTGTGGCCCAAGGAACTAGAGCTAGCAAATTATGGGCCAAACAATTGCAACCAAAGGCTGGAAGAGGAAAGGTCTGCAACCAGCTCTGTCTCCTAGCTCTCTGGTATTTGCTGCCAACGGGCAGAGTCTATTTCGTGAAGCATCAAGCACTGAAAAGAAGACTCCTGCTGCTGGAAGGTGACAGGAAGTAACGTCCAATGCAAGATCAAGGCTTGTCCTCGAAGCAATGCCCATAATGGAAGAAAAAAAAAAAAGAGAAAGCGGAAGAGAAATGTTAAGTCGCAAGTCCAACCTGGCCCCCAGCCTAGCCCAGCCCAAGGAAGGTAGGAGTCAAGGAGAAGAAACTAAAAGAGAAGAGCCTTGGACCACAACATTCTCCACAAGGTACACTCAACAAACTTCACCCTACTCTTGAACCAAGTTACAAAAAGAGCTTCTTAATCCCTACTTTGGCTCCTTAAAAGCTGCTATCAGTTCACTCATTAGACACATATGATTTCAGAACAACTGTAATAGTTCAAACTAGATGGCTCTTTCCTTCCTAAGGATTATTAATTAAAGAAGATCTATATAGCTCTAAGTATATGATACATAAAATAGAATACTCTGTAGAATATAAGTAACTCTTAGTTCAGTGTATTAATGAACGTCTGTAAGAAATGTGGCAATGATTTCCCTAATGGAAGAGCCTGGGGGAGGTAAATCTGTCTTCTAGGATTTCCTCCCCAGAGCTCAGAAACTCAGGTGTTGTTTTAGCTCTCCTACACTCTCTTCACCCAAGCCCGCCTTCCTGTTGGGGATCGGACCTCCCTATTGGCTCTCTCATACCTTTCAACTGCCTGCTTTGTGACATCACTCTCCTACCAAACCTACTACCACTTGGTAGAGTCTTGGGGTTTCCGTGGAGCTGTTTGGACCAGTAACCAGTGACCTCTGTACTGGACACGTGCGCCGTTCAGCTGCAGCCACTCGGACATCCTCTAGTGTTGTCTCCTCATCCCTGGTACCTGCAGTGGATGCTTCCTCTTCTCTGACCATGTCAGGTAAGAAAAGAAACGTTGGAAAGTTTTGCGTTCGATTTCTTTTGCCCCTAAATTGAGTAGGAGATTCAAAATAGCATGGAATAATGAGGGAAAGTATTGAACTACACGTCTGGAGACCTAATTTCAGTTTTGACTTTGACGTTTACTATCTGTGTGACTTTGGACAAATCACTGGCTGTCTCACAAAGCCTGTTGCTTTCCTTAACTGTTACGTTAGGATACCACGTTGGGTTGATCACTCTGATCCCCTTCTTTTCCAGTATTGAGCCTTAAAGGGTACCCATGTAGAAAACGAAATCAGACACTTCTCAAGAGTGTTTCAACAGAAACACAGAAAAGCCAGGGGACATAGAAAACTAGCAATATATACCAAGATGTTTCATCTCTAATGGTCTCCCTCCACTAGGATTTCGACTAGTTGAAAAGAGAGAATAGGGAGAGAGGATGGAGAGTACTGGGCTCTACAGGGAGGCACAGAGTCGAGCGTAAGGAAGTTTAGGATGGTTTTCATTAGCACAGGCCAACAGGCACCAAGAGATGGGAGAAAATGTAAGAATGAAGAGGGAAAGCATAGAGGAGCTCTCAAGAAAAACGGAGTTTGCAATGGAATGCTGATGGGAACCAAAGATTTTCAATTAAAGCAGAAACAGCACAGAGGGAAACCTGCTCAGAGCAGGGCAAAACCAAGTTGATGGTAGCAAACCCTTACATTAACAGACTAAGAAGGAAAGTAAGGCCAGAACAGGGGATCACCAGGAAAGGCAGCTTATCAGAAAAGTCATACTCCGTTTTCTTTCTTTTATTGCCTCTCTGAATACAGTTGGCCACTTGACAGTTTTGAATATAAACATTTTAGAAATACGTTTTAGAAATGATGCCTCCTATAAACAAGCAACCACAGTGGTTATCTAGGGGGCTGCTTTTCAGTGTTTTATTCTTTCTAATTTTTAAACTAGGTAGACATTTCACCAATTCAACATTTTAAGTGATATCTTCTAAATTGAATCAGAAGGACTATTTTCCTTGGTGTGATATGTAGGTTCTAAGGCAAGGCTGCTTTTCATTTTTACAGTTATTTCCTTCCTAACACAGAGAGCACATTGATCAACAGCCATCGTTCGCTTGTAGATCTTAGCTACCGAAGAAGAAGAAGAAGAAGAAGAAGAAGAAAAAGTCAAGCCCCACATCTCTAATTCCCCCCACTTAGGGAATTCCCTGGCGGTCCAGTGCTTAGGACTCGGTGCTTTCACGGCCAGGGCCACGCGGCGCGGCCAAAGAAACAAAACAAACAAACATCCACATTTATCGAAAACCATATTGTGGAGTCCTGTGGATTTTCTTACATTTGAAAATCTTTTTTAATTGGATTCTAGGCATGATGGTTTTTTGAGGTTTTGGGATGCCATCTTCTTGGATGCTGAAGATGATTCTAATCTAAGTTCTAGGATAAATCCAAAAACCTTCCTGATACATTTTAAGCTTCCTTTCTGCTTATTATATAAGCTATATTCATTGAAATATATATTTCTCCTAGGCTTAATACCTCTTACTTGCTGGGTAAAAATATGAAGGAGCACAATAATGAAACTCTTTTACACTTATTATTTTGCTGTCTGCTTCGTACCGGTTTTCATTGAAATACTTGTCTATATGTGTTGTGGCTACCTATACATGCACATTTATTGCATTCTGTTGCTTGTTATGCATTTTTTACTGACATACCTTCTCTGTCTGTATGCATTGGCTAGGAATTCATTCACCTCTATCACCTCCATCGTGTCTTCTGGTTAATAGTATTCACTAAAATAGAGTGGGCAAAATTCACTTTCATAATATTGCATGGATAGTAAAGAATGCCATTTGTTAGTAAATTCATTAGGCTTCGATACTTGCCACATACCCCAGTTTTCATTAATATCTATGGATTTCTTTTTCGTTAACGTAATATGCTTGTCATGATTTTTCTTTGTCTTTCTAGAACTTATTGTATCTTCCTCCATATAAATCATACGCAATAGATCAGCTTATTCATCTATTAATTATTACTGCTATTATTATTGGTGGTGGTGTTATAACCACTTTACAGGTGAGGAATCTGAAGTAATCAGATAACTCTTCCCTTTCCAAAAGCACTTAAGAAATCCACTTTCGGGTAATCATTTTGAGGTAGGATGAGAAACCAGGCTTGAAGAGGGCAAAAATGACTCTTTCAATTCACCAGTTGGACTGAGCTGTACGTCACCTCTAGGTAATAGCGTGGGAACTGCACAAGCAAAGGGAGACACTGAAGACGACCATGGTAATAGCCGTACTGTTTTCTAATGGACAAAAAAAATGCCTATATTATAAGTTCTATTTCTCCTGCTTTCTGGCAGTATCATGCTCAGAGTGGAGTCCTGGCAAGGAAGTCAGGATACTTAGGTTCTGAAACCTGGTAATGATACTAACATAATGAGAGAACTTGAACAAGTCAACCCGACCTCTCTGAGCCTCAGTTTCCTTACTCACGAAATGAGACTGAGAACATCGAAGTTCTCTAAGGGCCTCCTAGTTCTAAAATGCTTCCAGTCTAGGAAATAGCATAGAAGTCAATACGAGTGCAGGCTGAAGGGAAAGACAGGGCAGGGAGAAGGTTGCTTCCAGCCTAGAGAACAATCTCTGAACCACACCACTTGGCTCTTCTGCCCGTCTGTGCCCAAGATGGGAGCACAGGCAGTGAATAGAGAAGAGTGGAAAACTGCTCAGTCCTTACAGCCATCATTAACTGTCTGATTTTGGGTTTCTCAGGAAGTAGTGATAGTAGAGGTGTCCTGATAGCAAGAACCTTCAGATGATGCCGTTCCTCAAACGTAGTGAGAATTTCTCAACCTCCCTGAGTTTTTCATGACCCTCTTGTTCTTACAGAAAATTTCCAACATCCATCTCTACTTGGAACTCTAAATTCTCTGCAGCATTCTCCTCCTGTGGTGAGCAATGCAACTTCCCTAACACGAAGTGTCTGCAACTTCTCCAGAGTCTCTGCCCCTGCCGTCAGTTCGGCATCGGCTACCGGTACCCCTTTCCAGACACTCATGGGTAGTGCCTACCTTTACCAACATTCTAGCACGACTATGTTATCTGGAGTTACTGACCACAGCCAGATCTCCACTTCAGCTGCTTCCTATCCAGGTGTTCTTGAGTGGGACATCACAGCAAGCACTGAAAAGAATTCTTCTTCACTCGGAGACTTTACTCTGGCACTCACTGACCGCCACACAGCTGCCTCCTCCATGTTTCTGGCAGCCCAGTATGATAAAACTTCAGACGCCAAGAACATGGTCCCTCTACATCCATCGCTTTCTGCCAGCCTTGCTCAGGGAACACCATCTCAGATTCCAAATCAGGGGCAGAGCCGCCTGTCACTTCCCTGCCAGGACGGAAGCCAGGTATATTACTATAACCAAGGCACACTGGGGTCTTTACTGTATGGAGAACTTGGCTCCTGCCCGCAATCCTACGGCTCGGCGTCATACACAGGAAGTCGGGCCTCTGGGCAACCAGAAATGGGAATGGGACTGAAGGAGATTCAGCCCACAAATATCCGACCACCAGCTTCCACCTCTGCAGTCTGCCACCCTGTGTCTGCTCAACGCATCACAGAAACAAGTTTTCAAGGTGAGTATAACAAACGCCAGAGAAAGTTGAAGAATGAGGTCGGCATTCAAAAATGGGGTCAAATCGACAGCTGGGAAGGGGTGTAGAGGCAGGTAGAATTTAGATCCTGAGCCTTTAATAACCACTACCTTCGCTCAGTGCCCTCTGTTTTTAGACTCTCTATGAGAACACCTAGGGCTTCCCTGGTGGCGCCGTGGTTAAGAATCCGCCTGCCAATGCAATGCGGGGGACACGGGTTCGAGCCCTGGTCTGCGAAGATCCCACATGCCGTGCAGCAACTAAGCGCATGTGCCACAACGACGGAGCCTGCATTCTAGAGCCCGTGAGCCTCAACTACCGAAGCCCGCGTGCCTACAGCCCATGCTCCGCAACAAGAGAAGCCACCGCGATGAGAAGCCCGCACACCGCAACCGAGAGTAGCCCCCGCTAGCCGCCAACTAGAGAAAGCCCGTGCACAGCAATGAGAGACCCAGTGCAGCCAAAAAAATAAATACGTAGAATAAATAAGTTCAAACAGTAAATAAATACATAAACATAAATTACAAAAAAAAGAACACCTAATGCAGGTGGGAAGGTGGGAGGGCCACTGTAGAGGTCATCTATGCTACATGTACAAGAACGCCGAGAGCACACCAATCGGTACCACACTTTTCACTGCTGTAGCCGATCGTTCCCCCTGTACTGCCACACTGTAGCACTCCCTTCCCTCATCTACTGCTATAGTCTCTTCGGAAGGTGTTTCAGAACTCTTGTTATGTGAGTGCCAGTTGAACTGTCCTCACTTCCTTCATTTATACCAGGATTGAAGACCTTGTGGTCCGAGATCCTGTCCAGAGAGCAAGCAGGCTAAGACTCTGTCTTTGTTGATGTGTTTCATCAGCAAGGGCTCTACCCCCTCTCCTAGTTCATGGTGTGACGTGTTCTTGGCCTCTCGGGAAAGTGGGGAGAATGGAAAGGACCCTATATGAGAATGCTAGGCTTTGTAAAACATTTCAGGTTTTTAAAAATAAGACTCATTTTGTATTGGACTTATAACAGTCCTATGAAATACAAAGCGAGCCGAGAATCAGCGACAGGAAAGGCTCACCAGTAAGAATTACAACAGTCACCGCTTACCTCGTAGCATAGGGCACTGTCCGTGATCCTTAAGAAGAGTTAGTAGAAATGCCTTGCCCATCTTGCCCCTGAACCCCTTGAAAGGTACATGACTGCTGTGTTGGTGTTTAGGGGGAGCATCTCACTTACCAGGGACTGACTTCTCCCTTGATCCCTTTGTAGGGATGGAGACCTCCCCCCTGGTGATGAAAAATTCCCTGGGATTGCAACCTCCAAGCCAGACGTTTTGTGTGACACAAAGTCAAGAACTCCCCAAGTCCTGCAGTAGCAGAAACAGCCACATACTTGAGAGTAACCCACCATCTGAACTTGGGGACATTTCAGTGACAGCTCCAGTCCAGAGTGCCAGGCGTCTCCTGGCCCTGCCTCCAGCTCCAAGCCAGGGACAAATAGAGAGTAAGCACGTGGATGATATCAAAACCAAGCTTTCAAAGCCTCTGGATGCCTACCAGATCCCAACAGAGAACCAAGATCCTCCACTACTCCCTTTAGGAATCCCTGATATTCACCAGCCGCTGGCCTGCACCGATCCCCTCAGCCAAGAGGAGCAGCCTGGTTCTGAAAATGCTGATCTGGGAGAGAACAGCCGGAGTCGTCAGGACCTAGGGACACTTGAAAATGGGATTGAACCTAGCAGTGGTCTTGCAGACATTACTACACTGGCGGAGGATATTCACCTTCCCCAGCTCTTTAATCCTTTGAAAGATCTTGATCAATCCCAAGGTCCCAACGTGATCAAAGCTAAAGACACCAGAGCCATTAAGGTGAATCAGGTGCAGGAAAAGCCAAGTGTCATAAAGGTTCCCTCTGATCAACCCAGGAAGAACAAACAGAAAGCCTCTGAGCCTATCAGTGGCGCTCCCAAGGCCAAAATCCAGCCAAAGAATCCAGAGTGCCCGTTAGGGGGAGAAGTGGTTACATGCCACGCTGCAGTCAGTGACAGGGCTCCTGTGAACACGGCCAAGCACTCTCAAGGCAAACCTCAGAAAGCTGCATCCAGAAAGATCAGCAAAACTAAGAGCCACGGGCAGGAAAAGACCAAAAGGACCAGAGGGAGAAACAAGGCTGAGGAGAACAAGCAGTCAGGGAACAAAGTCAAGGCAGAAGAGAAGCCAGCAATCCCCCACACGAAGCGAAAGGAACACCAAACTGAGCTTCTCCAACAGAGCTTTCAAAAGCCTCGAACCTCCCTTGGCGTGCGCATGCTGGAGTCTGTGAAGGTTCTTCATGCGCTGGGGAAGAAGAATGAGACGAAAACTGGGCTCTCTTCCTGTCGGCTCTTGGGAAAGTCAAGCAACCCCAAAGACCCCCAGCCACCCCCAGCTATCCAGCCATGGCGGCATACCCCACGTGAGGGGAAGGGTCCTGAGAAAACGCAAGTCCAAGCCCAGAAACCAGACAGCAGTGCTGAAACAGAGTGTCCGTCTCCAGCCCAGTATGAGCGGCCTCCTCCTGGGAAGGTCAAGTTGATACCTCTGCCTTTTTCTGCCTGGGACAAGCCTCAAGCTCGACCCGCTCCTCGGAGGCCACAGTCTCTGGCCTCACATCGGCCTGCTGGGGCTTACCGTGCCCAGCCTGGTTCTACTGACTCAGCTCAACCTGCTGCAGCCAATTCATCCCAGCCAGCTCCTGCCTCTTTGCCAGGCCCCGCCAAACCAGCTCAGCCAACTGTGACCAACCCAACCCAACCGGCTTGGACCAACCATACCCAGCCTCGTGTCCCTCAGTCTGCTGCTCCTAGGCCTGCACCCTCCAAAACTTCATCTGGCGCTCCTCTCCAGCGGGGGAGCCTGTTCCCCCTGCTGTGAATAAGCGCCAGTCCCCACCCAAGCTCCAAACCCAATTTCTACTCCAAGACTTCAGCAAGCAACGAGTTCCATGGAGGGAACCCAACGTGCCTGAGCCAGTCATGTCAAAGCCCATCGAACAAGAGCAGAGGCCAGAGCGAGAGGCCATGAAGAGGCGGGCTCAACAACAACGGGAGAATGCTGCCAGATACACCTCTTCGGGCAAGCTGCAATTTTTCACCGAGAGGGAAAACGAAATGGAAATTGCCGACTACTACGGATACGTCAAGTGAGAGCTGCTAGGATTCTTGGTGCCACCTTGGCTACCAGCTGTTCTTCCATACACAGGTAAGACAGGTATAGAACTGAATAAGTAAATGGAATACAATTAATAGACGAGTAACAAACCTTTCGAATTTTCAGATGCTGCTAACTGGGGCGTGAGAAAGGAAGGACTGAAAGTTGGATGGGAGAATGAAGGAAAGGGGTAAAAACTGAGCAAAGAGGAAGGAACTTGGCCCAGGGCTAGGAAGGCCAAAAGAGACGTATGGATTTAGGAAAGGAAGCAGGAGCGAGGATGAAATGGCAGAAGTAAAAAGCAGGGTCAGAGGTCTGGGTTGAAAGAACACAATTGGAGTAGAGTTGAAGGTGACAGAAGATGAGTCTAGGTTTACTAGGAGAAATAGAAAAAGTCTCTCGGGGACGCTGGCCTTAAGTCTCACAACCACCAGATAGGTATTTCAGAAAACAAGAGGTTCAGGACACATCTCTGAAAGGTCTGAGTTGCCTTATTCAGGTGTGACTGTAGTGGGGGAATAGGGAAATCTACCAGAGAAGTGGCTAGGGCTCAGAGTTATCCTAGGGGCAGCTGACGACAGGGGCAGAGCCAAGGGAACTGCTGGATCAGGAGGCCCACGAACAAAGCAGGGGCATAGCCGCCTGTCACTTCCCTGCCAGGAAGGAAGCCAGGTATATTACTATAACCAAGGCACACTGGGGTCTTTACTGTATGGAGAACTTGGCTCCTGCCCGCAATCCTACGGCTCGGCGTCACACACAGGAAGTAGGGCCTCTGGGCAACCAGAAATGGGAATGGGACTGAAGGAGATTCAGCCCACAAATATCCGACCACCAGCTTCCACCTCTGCAATCTGCCACCCTGTGTCTGCTCAACGCATCACAGAAACAAGTTTTCAAGGTGAGTATACAGACGGCAGAGAAAAGTTGAACAATGAGGTCAGCATTCAAAAATGGGGTCAAATCGACAGCTGGGAAGGGGTGTAGAGACAGGTAGAATTTAGATCCTGAGCCTTTAATAACCACTACCTTCTCTCAGTGCTCTCTGTTTTTAGACTCTATATGAGAACACCTAGGGCTTCCCTGGTGGCGCCTGCCAATGCAGGGGACACGGGTTCGAGCCCTGGTCTGCGAAGATCCCACATGCCGTGCAGCAACTAAGCGCATGTGCCACAACGACGGAGCCTGCATTCTAGAGCCCGTGAGCCTCAACTACCGAAGCCCACGTGCCTACAGCCCATGCTCCGCAACAAGAGAAGCCACCGCGATGAGATGCCCGCACACCGCAACCGAGAGTAGCCCCCGCTAGCCGCCAACTAGAGAAAGCCCGTGCACAGCAATGAGAGACCCAGTGCAGCCAAAAAAATAAATACGTAGAATAAATAAGTTCAAACAGTAAATAAATACATAAACATAAATTACAAAAAAAAACAACACCTAATGCAGGTGGGAAGGTGGGAGGGCCACTGTAGAGGTCATCTATGCTACATGTACAAGAACCCCGAGAGCACACCAATCGGTACCACACTTTTCACTGCTGTAGCCGATCATTCCCCCTGTACTGCCACACTGTAGCACTCCCTTCCCTCATCTACTGCTATAGTCTCTTTGGAAGGTGTTTCCGAACTCTTGTTATCAGAGTGCCAGTTGAACTGTCCTCACTTCCTTCATTTATACCAGGATTGAAGACCTTGTGGTCCGAGATCCTGTCCAGAGAGCAAGCAGGCTAAGGCTCTGTCTTTGTTGATGTATTTCATCAGAAAGGGCTCTACCCCCTCTCCTAGTTCATGGTGTGAAGTGTTCTTGGCCTCTCGGGAAAGTGGGGAGAATGGAAAGGACCCTATATGAGAATGCTAGGCTCTGTAAAACATTTCAGGTTTTTAAAAATAAGACTCATTTTGTATTGGACTGACAACAGTCCTATGAAATACAAAGAAAGCCGAGAATCAGTGACAGGAAAGGATCACCAGTAAGAACTACAGCAGTCACCGCTTACCTCGTAGCATAGGGCACTGTCCGTGATCCTTAAGAAGAGTTAGTAGAAATGCCTTGCCCATCTTGCCCCTGAACCCCTTGAAAGGTACACGACTGCTGTGTTGGTGTTTAGGGGGAGCATCTCACTTACCAGGGACTGACTTCTCCCTTGATTCCTCTGTAGTGATGGAGACTTCCCCGCTGATGAAAAATTCCCTGGGATTGCAACCTCCAAGCCAGACAGCTTTCCTATGGAATGACAGAGAACTTGTCAAGGTGAAACACCAGTCTGCGGGAGAAAGGGAGGAAGAGAATGATGGAAATCGTTTCTGGGAAACTATTTTTACATTATGTGTTGTTTGTTCCCGGTAAATAAACTGAAATCTTCTTAACAGTACAACAAAATCTAAACCACTAAAGCCAACAATACAGGAGTATAACGTTCGACAAAAATTTCTTTGGCTGCGCAGCATGTGGGATCTTAGCTCCCCAACCAGGGATTGAACCCACGCCTGCTGCATTGGAAGCGCAGAGTCTTCACCACGGGACCACCGGGGAAGTCCCAGGACTATCACTTTTAAAGGAGAAGGTACAAACCCCTCGGTTCTATGAACTGGAGATTTTTAGTAAGAAGTCAATATATTTGTTGTTAGGCACATTTTATGTTAGGCTGTCTCCCTGCACAGGATGCAGGCGCCTTGAGAATGGAAGTCATATCCCTCTATAGTACGTCCCTCTTCTTTCTGCTTTGCAGTTTGCTGCTCCACTTGTTCAACCCCACCTAGTAATAACCTATACTTCCCTTGTTCCTGTTTTCCCATCTGGAAAACAGACAAAAGGCAACCAAACAACGCAAAGGTCTCAACAAATAAGGGATATCCAAAACCAGAGATGGCCAGAACTTCTGTACCCCTGATGAAATAGTCCTCATACAAAACCTGATAATCAAATTCCTTAATGCTAGGAATCACAGTGAAAAATAGTATCTGAACTGACTTCTGTCAGATGAGTGAGAACTAAGGTTAATTCAGTGTATCTGAAGCATAGAAAGTGAGGGCAAAAGTGGCACAAGATGGGGCTAGAGAAGCAGAGAGGATTCTAGACCACGCAGAGTCTTAAAGGCCAACAGTGTGTTTTCTATTCTCAAAACAATGCTTGTGAGCGATGTTTATGAGCAACGTTCCAACTTGCTTTGAAGGTTTCTTGTGTGAAGAGTGGATTGGAAGGAAACAAGATATATGGACACCAGTTAGGACCTAATCGCAACAGACAGGCAAGTTCAGTATTAGGAAGTTGAGGAAGAGCTGGCTGACAGATTCCAAAGAAATTCAGGAGATGAACTGAAGCGGGCTTAATGGGGTAGGAGATGGAGGAAAGGAAGGTCTTAGGGAATTCAAGGGTTTACTGCACACATGAGCAAAGTCTCAAAATTAATCATTTGAACGTACAGAGGCGGATCTCCCAAATGACACCGGTTAGGAAGCAACGGTACGCCCTTTAGAATTCCTAGAGACAACACAAATCAACTGTTTCGATGGAAAATTCGGCGGGACTCTTGATTTCCATGGGAATACAGAGAAAAGAGACACTGATCTGGCTTGCAGGTATATTTAGGAAGTTGTTAGCCGGACATCACCTACTAGTATCATGTAAGTAGGCCGTCCGAAGTAGGAAGCTTAGGGGAAAAACCTGGAGGAAAACTTAAAAGCTTAAGCCACACCTCTACACTACACCACCTTTCACAATTTCTTCTCAGATAAGCATCATCCCCATCAGTGAAGAAACTCGTTCGTACCTCATAATAGGAAAAACAGGCCTAAAGATTCAATGTGTGTCTTGGGAGGTCCCATCTATGCGATATCTTCCTGGGACCAGAAAAGGCCCCAGGAAGATCCATCTCTGCACCCCTGAAAGCTTACCACCAAGGAAAATGACTAGGTCCATAGATTTCCTCCCTCAAACCAGCTTACCTCACACATAGATCATTAGCAACTCCGCCCTTACTCACATTATCACAGTCACAAGAGTGGTTAGGGAGAAAAGCACTAACCAGGGGAACTAAAACAGAGGCAATCCAGGCCAAGCTGGGCTGGTGGCAGATATCTGCTCCTTACGCTCGGGTGCATAATGCGACTCACCACAGTGCCTTTTTCACAGACCCTTTTGAACGTTTCTCCACAGAATCCAACAGCTCAAGTTAGTTCATGACGCTTCAAGGTCAACAATCGTCAAGAGAAAAACATGCAATATGTCTTACAATGTTGGATTCCTTACAAACAGGACAAGGAGATAACCATGTAGACAAAACCAGAGCATTTGAAAACATCTGTATTCTACAAACACACCAGTGAATGCTATAAATAAGGTACTATGACATAAAACAAAATGAAAACTAGATGTGAGACTGTTCTCTTCAGTGTACAGACTTCATGGCAGTTGCTGCACACTATCTAGCTACTTAGATCTTTAACTCTCTGTTCTGTTAATACCAAATGAGGCCCAAGTGTGTCAACCTGTTTCCCACAGAAACCAAAAAGTCTACATGCATCTCTTTTCTCCTGTGCCCTTTCACCTTACCTGCTCCCAATTCTCCACCAACGTCCTCCTCTTTCTCTAATTATTCTCCTCTTCATTTTGCTTGGCCTTGCCCCCAAGCATGCAAGACAGAGAGTCCTAGAGGTCCAAGATTCTAGAGTGGCTGTTTGCAAGGCGGAGGAGATTACAGTAACTGCCACACTGTATATACTTCTGTGCAAAGAAAAAGGGACAGTGTTCAGAATGTCTCTCACATATAACAAGAGCTGGAGATGGCAGGATACCTGTGTGGCCCAAGGAACTAGAGCTAGCAAATTATGGGCCAAACAATTGCAACCAAAGGCTGGAAGAGGAAAGGTCTGCAACCAGCTCTGTCTCCTAGCTCTCTGGTATTTGCTGCCAACGGGCAGAGTCTATTTCGTGAAGCATCAAGCACTGAAAAGAAGACTCCTGCTGCTGGAAGTTGACAGGAAGTAACGTCCAATGCAAGATCAAGGCTTGTCCTCGAAGCAATGCCCATAATGGAAGAAAAAAAAAAAAGAGAAAGCGGAAGAGAAATGTTAAGTCGCAAGTCCAACCTGGCCCCCAGCCTAGCCCAGCCCAAGGAAGGTAGGAGTCAAGGAGAAGAAACTAAAAGAGAAGAGCCTTGGACCACAACATTCTCCACAAGGTACACTCAACAAACTTCACCCTACTCTTGAACCAAGTTACAAAGAGAGCTTCTTAATCCCTACTTTGGCTCCTTAAAAGCTGCTATCAGTTCACTCATTAGACACATATGATTTCAGAACAACTGTAATAGTTCAAACTAGATGGCTCTTTCCTTCCTAAGGATTATTAATTAAAGAAGATCTATATAGCTCTAAGTATATGATACATAAAATAGAATACTCTGTAGAATATAAGTAACTCTTAGTTCAGTGTATTAATGAACGTCTGTAAGAAATGTGGCAATGATTTCCCTAATGGAAGAGCCTGGGGGAGGTAAATCTGTCTTCTAGGATTTCCTCCCCAGAGCTCAGAAACTCAGGTGTTGTTTTAGCTCTCCTACACTCTCTTCACCCAAGCCCGCCTTCCTGTTGGGGATCGGACCTCCCTATTGGCTCTCTCATACCTTTCAACTGCCTGCTTTGTGACATCACTCTCCTACCAAACCTACTACCACTTGGTAGAGCCTTGGGGTTTCCGTGGAGCTGTTTGGACCAGTAACCAGTGACCTCTGTACTGGACACGTGCGCCGTTCAGCTGCAGCCACTCAGACATCCTCTAGTGTTGTCTCCTCATCCCTTGTACCTGCAGTGGATGCTTCCTCTTCTCTGACCATGTCAGGTAAGAAAAGAAACGTTGGAAAGTTTTGCGTTCGATTTCTTTTGCCCCTAAATTGAGTAGGAGATTCAAAATAGCATGGAATAATGAGGGAAAGTATTGAACTACAAGTCTGGAGACCTAATTTCACTTTTGACTTTGACGTTTACTATCTGTGTGACTTTGGACAAATCACTGGCTGTCTCACAAAGCCTGTTGCTTTCCTTAACTGTTACGTTAGGATACCACGTTGGGTTGATCACTCTGATCCCCTTCTTTTCCAGTATTGAGCCTTAAAGGGTACCCATGTAGAAAACGAAATCAGACACTTCTCAAGAGTGTTTCAACAGAAACACAGAAAAGCCAGGGGACATAGAAAACTAGCAATATATACCAAGATGTTTCATCTCTAATGGTCTCCCTCCACTAGGATTTCGACTAGTTGAAAAGAGAGAATAGGGAGAGAGGATGGAGAGTACTGGGCTCTACAGGGAGGCACAGAGTCGAGCGTAAGGAAGTTTAGGATGGTTTTCATTAGCACAGGCCAACAGGCACCAAGAGATGGGAGAAAATGTAAGAATGAAGAGGGAAAGCATAGAGGAGCTCTCAAGAAAAACGGAGTTTGCAATGGAATGCTGATGGGAACCAAAGATTTTCAATTAAAGCAGAAACAGCACAGAGGGAAACCTGCTCAGAGCAGGGCAAAACCAAGTTGATGGTAGCAAACCCTTACATTAATAGACTAAGAAGGAAAGTAAGGCCAGAACAGGGGATCACCAGGAAAGGCAGCTTATCAGAAAAGTCATACTCCGTTTTCTTTCTTTTATTGCCTCTCTGAATACAGTTGGCCACTTGACAGTTTTGAATATAAACATTTTAGAAATACGTTTTAGAAATGATGCCTCCTATAAACAAGCAACCACAGTGGTTATCTAGGGGGCTGCTTTTCAGTGTTTTATTCTTTCTAATTTTTAAACTAGGTAGACATTTCACCAATTCAACATTTTAAGTGATATCTTCTAAATTGAATCAGAAGGACTATTTTCCTTGGTGTGATATGTAGGTTCTAAGGCAAGGCTGCTTTTCATTTTTACAGTTATTTCCTTCCTAACACAGAGAGCACATTGATCAACAGCCATCGTTCGCTTGTAGAGCTTAGCTACCGAAGAAGAAGAAGAAGAAGAAAAAGTCAAGCCCCACATCTCTAATTCCCCCCACTTAGGGAATTCCCTGGCGGTCCAGTGCTTAGGACTCGGTGCTTTCACGGCCAGGGCCACGCGGCGCGGCCAAAGAAACAAAACAAACAAACATCCACGTTTATCGAAAACCATATTGTGGAGTCCTGTGGATTTTCTTACATTTGAAAATCTTTTTTAATTGGATTCTAGGCATGATGGTTTTTTGAGGTTTTGGGATGCCATCTTCTTGGATGCTGAAGATGATTCTAATCTAAGTTCTAGGATAAATCCAAAAACCTTCCTGATACATTTTAAGCTTCCTTTCTGCTTATTATATAAGCTATATTCATTGAAATATATATTTCTCCTAGGCTTAATACCTCTTACTTGCTGGGTAAAAATATGAAGGAGCACAATAATGAAACTCTTTTACACTTATTATTTTGCTGTCTGCTTCGTACCGGTTTTCATTGAAATACTTGTCTATATGTGTTGTGGCTACCTATACATGCACATTTATTGCATTCTGTTGCTTGTTATGCATTTTTTACTGACATACCTTCTCTGTCTGTATGCATTGGCTAGGAATTCATTCACCTCTATCACCTCCATCGTGTCTTCTGGTTAATAGTATTCACTAAACTAGAGTGGGCAAAATTCACTTTCATAATATTGCATGGATGGTACAGAATGCCATTTGTTAGTAAATTCATTAGGCTTCGATACTTGCCACATACCCCAGTTTTCATTAATATCTATGGATTTCTTTTTCGTTAACGTAATATGCTTGTCATGATTTTTCTTTGTCTTTCTAGAACTTATTGTATCTTCCTCCATATAAATCATACGCAACAGATCAGCTTATTCATCTATTAATTATTACTGCTATTATTATTGGTGGTGGTGTTATAACCACTTTACAGGTGAGGAATCTGAAGTAATCAGATAACTTTTCCCTTTCCAAAAGCACTTAAGAAATCCACTTTCGGGTAATCATTTTGAGGTAGGATGAGAAACCGGGCTTGAAGAGGGCAAAAATGACTCTTTCAATTCACCAGTTGGACTGAGCTGTACGTCACCTCTAGGTAATAGCGTGGGAACTGCACAAGCAAAGGGAGACACTGAAGACGACCATGGTAATAGCCGTACTGTTTTCTAATGGACAAAAAAAATGCCTATATTATAAGTTCTATTTCTCCTGCTTTCTGGCAGTATCATGCTCAGAGTGGAGTCCTGGCAAGGAAGTCAGGATACTTAGGTTCTGAAACCTGGTAATGATACTAACATAATGAGAGAACTTGAACAAGTCAACCTGACCTCTCTGAGCCTCAGTTTCCTTACTCACGAAATGAGACTGAGAACATCGAAGTTCTCTAAGGGCCTCCTAGTTCTAAAATGCTTCCAGTCTAGGAAATAGCATAGAAGTCAATACGAGTGCAGGCTGAAGGGAAAGACAGGGCAGGGAGAAGGTTGCTTCCAGCCTAGAGAACAATCTCTGAACCATACCACTTGGCTCTTCTGCCCGTCTGTGCCCAAGATGGGAGCACAGGCAGTTAATAGAGAAGAGTGGAAAACTGCTCAGTCCTTACAGCCATCATTAACTGTCTGATTTTGGGTTTCTCAGGAAGTAGTGATAGTAGAGGTGTCCTGATAGCAAGAACCTTCAGATGATGCCGTTCCTCAAACGTAGTGAGAATTTCTCAACCTCCCTGAGTTTTTCATGACCCTCTTGTTCTTACAGAAAATTTCCAACATCCATCTCTACTTGGAACTCTAGATTCTCTGCAGCATTCTCCTCCTGTGGTGAGCAATGCAACTTCCCTAACACGAAGTGTCTGCAACTTCTCCAGAGTCTCTGCCCCTGCCGTCAGTTCGGCATCGGCTACTGGTACCCCTTTCCAGACACTCATGGGTAGTGCCTACCTTTACCAACATTCTAGCACGACTATGTTATCTGGAGTTACTGACCACAGCCAGATCTCCACTTCAGCTGCTTCCTATCCAGGTGTTCTTGAGTGGGACATCACAGCAAGCACTGAAAAGAATTCTTCTTCACTCGGAGACTTTACTCTGGCACTCACTGACCGCCACACAGCTGCCTCCTCCATGTCTCTGGCAGCCCAGTATGATAAAACTTCAGACGCCAAGAACATGGTCCCTCTACATCCATCGCTTTCTGCCAGCCTTGCTCAGGGAACACCATCTCAGATTCCAAATCAGGGGCAGAGCCGCCTGCCACTTCCCTGCCAGGAAGGGAGCCAGGTATATTACTATAACCAAGGCACACTGGGGTCTTTACTGTATGGAGAACTTGGCTCCTGCCCGCAATCCTACGGCTCGGCGTCATACACAGGAAGTCGGGCCTCTGGGCAACCAGAAATGGGAATGGGACTGAAGGAGATTCAGCCCACAAATATCCGACCACCAGCTTCCACCTCTGCAGTCTGCCACCCTGTGTCTGCTCAACGCATCACAGAAACAAGTTTTCAAGGTGAGTATAACAAACGCCAGAGAAAGTTGAAGAATGAGGTCGGCATTCAAAAATGGGGTCAAATCGACAGCTGGGAAGGGGTGTAGAGGCCGGTAGAATTTAGATCCTGAGCCTTTAATAACCACTACCTTCTCTCAGTGCTCTCTGTTTTTAGACTCTATATGAGAACACCTAGGGCTTCCCTGGTGGCGCCTGCCAATGCAGGGGACACGGGTTCGAGCCCTGGTCTGCGAAGATCCCACATGCCGTGCAGCAACTAAGCGCATGTGCCACAACGACGGAGCCTGCATTCTAGAGCCCGTGAGCCTCAACTACCGAAGCCCACGTGCCTACAGCCCATGCTCCGCAACAAGAGAAGCCACCGCGATGAGATGCCCGCACACCGCAACCGAGAGTAGCCCCCGCTAGCCGCCAACTAGAGAAAGCCCGTGCACAGCAATGAGAGACCCAGTGCAGCCAAAAAAATAAATACGTAGAATAAATAAGTTCAAACAGTAAATAAATACATAAACATAAATTACAAAAAAAAAGAACACCTAATGCAGGTGGGAAGGTGGGAGGGCCACTGCAGAGGTCATCTATGCTACATGTACAAGAACCCCGAGAGCACACCAATCGGTACCACACTTTTCACTGCTGTAGCCGATCATTCCCCCTGTACTGCCACACTGTAGCACTCCCTTCCCTCATCTACTGCTATAGTCTCTTTGGAAGGTGTTTCCGAACTCTTGTTATCAGAGTGCCAGTTGAACTGTCCTCACTTCCTTCATTTATACCAGGATTGAAGACCTTGTGGTCCGAGATCCTGTCCAGAGAGCAAGCAGGCTAAGGCTCTGTCTTTGTTGATGTATTTCATCAGAAAGGGCTCTACCCCCTCTCCTAGTTCATGGTGTGAAGTGTTCTTGGCCTCTCGGGAAAGTGGGGAGAATGGAAAGGACCCTATATGAGAATGCTAGGCTCTGTAAAACATTTCAGGTTTTTAAAAATAAGACTCATTTTGTATTGGACTGACAACAGTCCTATGAAATACAAAGAAAGCCGAGAATCAGTGACAGGAAAGGATCACCAGTAAGAACTACAGCAGTCACCGCTTACCTCGTAGCATAGGGCACTGTCCGTGATCCTTAAGAAGAGTTAGTAGAAATGCCTTGCCCATCTTGCCCCTGAACCCCTTGAAAGGTACACGACTGCTGTGTTGGTGTTTAGGGGGAGCATCTCACTTACCAGGGACTGACTTCTCCCTTGATTCCTCTGTAGTGATGGAGACTTCCCCGCTGATGAAAAATTCCCTGGGATTGCAACCTCCAAGCCAGACAGCTTTCCTATGGAATGACAGAGAACTTGTCAAGGTGAAACACCAGTCTGCGGGAGAAAGGGAGGAAGAGAATGATGGAAATCGTTTCTGGGAAACTATTTTTACATTATGTGTTGTTTGTTCCCGGTAAATAAACTGAAATCTTCTTAACAGTACAACAAAATCTAAACCACTAAAGCCAACAATACAGGAGTATAACGTTCGACAAAAATTTCTTTGGCTGCGCAGCATGTGGGATCTTAGCTCCCCAACCAGGGATTGAACCCACGCCTGCTGCATTGGAAGCGCAGAGTCTTCACCACGGGACCACCGGGGAAGTCCCAGGACTATCACTTTTAAAGGAGAAGGTACAAACCCCTCGGTTCTATGAACTGGAGATTTTTAGTAAGAAGTCAATATATTTGTTGTTAGGCACATTTTATGTTAGGCTGTCTCCCTGCACAGGATGCAGGCGCCTTGAGAATGGAAGTCATATCCCTCTATAGTACGTCCCTCTTCTTTCTGCTTTGCAGTTTGCTGCTCCACTTGTTCAACCCCACCTAGTAATAACCTATACTTCCCTTGTTCCTGTTTTCCCATCTGGAAAACAGACAAAAGGCAACCAAACAACGCAAAGGTCTCAACAAATAAGGGATATCCAAAACCAGAGATGGCCAGAACTTCTGTACCCCTGATGAAATAGTCCTCATACAAAACCTGATAATCAAATTCCTTAATGCTAGGAATCACAGTGAAAAATAGTATCTGAACTGACTTCTGTCAGATGAGTGAGAACTAAGGTTAATTCAGTGTATCTGAAGCATAGAAAGTGAGGGCAAAAGTGGCACAAGATGGGGCTAGAGAAGCAGAGAGGATTCTAGACCACGCAGAGTCTTAAAGGCCAACAGTGTGTTTTCTATTCTCAAAACAATGCTTGTGAGCGATGTTTATGAGCAACGTTCCAACTTGCTTTGAAGGTTTCTTGTGTGAAGAGTGGATTGGAAGGAAACAAGATATATGGACACCAGTTAGGACCTAATCGCAACAGACAGGCAAGTTCAGTATTAGGAAGTTGAGGAAGAGCTGGCTGACAGATTCCAAAGAAATTCAGGAGATGAACTGAAGCGGGCTTAATGGGGTAGGAGATGGAGGAAAGGAAGGTCTTAGGGAATTCAAGGGTTTACTGCACACATGAGCAAAGTCTCAAAATTAATCATTTGAACGTACAGAGGCGGATCTCCCAAATGACACCGGTTAGGAAGCAACGGTACGCCCTTTAGAATTCCTAGAGACAACACAAATCAACTGTTTCGATGGAAAATTCGGCGGGACTCTTGATTTCCATGGGAATACAGAGAAAAGAGACACTGATCTGGCTTGCAGGTATATTTAGGAAGTTGTTAGCCGGACATCACCTACTAGTATCATGTAAGTAGGCCGTCCGAAGTAGGAAGCTTAGGGGAAAAACCTGGAGGAAAACTTAAAAGCTTAAGCCACACCTCTACACTACACCACCTTTCACAATTTCTTCTCAGATAAGCATCATCCCCATCAGTGAAGAAACTCGTTCGTACCTCATAATAGGAAAAACAGGCCTAAAGATTCAATGTGTGTCTTGGGAGGTCCCATCTATGCGATATCTTCCTGGGACCAGAAAAGGCCCCAGGAAGATCCATCTCTGCACCCCTGAAAGCTTACCACCAAGGAAAATGACTAGGTCCATAGATTTCCTCCCTCAAACCAGCTTACCTCACACATAGATCATTAGCAACTCCGCCCTTACTCACATTATCACAGTCACAAGAGTGGTTAGGGAGAAAAGCACTAACCAGGGGAACTAAAACAGAGGCAATCCAGGCCAAGCTGGGCTGGTGGCAGATATCTGCTCCTTACGCTCGGGTGCATAATGCGACTCACCACAGTGCCTTTTTCACAGACCCTTTTGAACGTTTCTCCACAGAATCCAACAGCTCAAGTTAGTTCATGACGCTTCAAGGTCAACAATCGTCAAGAGAAAAACATGCAATATGTCTTACAATGTTGGATTCCTTACAAACAGGACAAGGAGATAACCATGTAGACAAAACCAGAGCATTTGAAAACATCTGTATTCTACAAACACACCAGTGAATGCTATAAATAAGGTACTATGACATAAAACAAAATGAAAACTAGATGTGAGACTGTTCTCTTCAGTGTACAGACTTCATGGCAGTTGCTGCACACTATCTAGCTACTTAGATCTTTAACTCTCTGTTCTGTTAATACCAAATGAGGCCCAAGTGTGTCAACCTGTTTCCCACAGAAACCAAAAAGTCTACATGCATCTCTTTTCTCCTGTGCCCTTTCACCTTACCTGCTCCCAATTCTCCACCAACGTCCTCCTCTTTCTCTAATTATTCTCCTCTTCATTTTGCTTGGCCTTGCCCCCAAGCATGCAAGACAGAGAGTCCTAGAGGTCCAAGATTCTAGAGTGGCTGTTTGCAAGGCGGAGGAGATTACAGTAACTGCCACACTGTATATACTTCTGTGCAAAGAAAAAGGGACAGTGTTCAGAATGTCTCTCACATATAACAAGAGCTGGAGATGGCAGGATACCTGTGTGGCCCAAGGAACTAGAGCTAGCAAATTATGGGCCAAACAATTGCAACCAAAGGCTGGAAGAGGAAAGGTCTGCAACCAGCTCTGTCTCCTAGCTCTCTGGTATTTGCTGCCAACGGGCAGAGTCTATTTCGTGAAGCATCAAGCACTGAAAAGAAGACTCCTGCTGCTGGAAGTTGACAGGAAGTAACGTCCAATGCAAGATCAAGGCTTGTCCTCGAAGCAATGCCCATAATGGAAGAAAAAAAAAAAAGAGAAAGCGGAAGAGAAATGTTAAGTCGCAAGTCCAACCTGGCCCCCAGCCTAGCCCAGCCCAAGGAAGGTAGGAGTCAAGGAGAAGAAACTAAAAGAGAAGAGCCTTGGACCACAACATTCTCCACAAGGTACACTCAACAAACTTCACCCTACTCTTGAACCAAGTTACAAAGAGAGCTTCTTAATCCCTACTTTGGCTCCTTAAAAGCTGCTATCAGTTCACTCATTAGACACATATGATTTCAGAACAACTGTAATAGTTCAAACTAGATGGCTCTTTCCTTCCTAAGGATTATTAATTAAAGAAGATCTATATAGCTCTAAGTATATGATACATAAAATAGAATACTCTGTAGAATATAAGTAACTCTTAGTTCAGTGTATTAATGAACGTCTGTAAGAAATGTGGCAATGATTTCCCTAATGGAAGAGCCTGGGGGAGGTAAATCTGTCTTCTAGGATTTCCTCCCCAGAGCTCAGAAACTCAGGTGTTGTTTTAGCTCTCCTACACTCTCTTCACCCAAGCCCGCCTTCCTGTTGGGGATCGGACCTCCCTATTGGCTCTCTCATACCTTTCAACTGCCTGCTTTGTGACATCACTCTCCTACCAAACCTACTACCACTTGGTAGAGCCTTGGGGTTTCCGTGGAGCTGTTTGGACCAGTAACCAGTGACCTCTGTACTGGACACGTGCGCCGTTCAGCTGCAGCCACTCAGACATCCTCTAGTGTTGTCTCCTCATCCCTTGTACCTGCAGTGGATGCTTCCTCTTCTCTGACCATGTCAGGTAAGAAAAGAAACGTTGGAAAGTTTTGCGTTCGATTTCTTTTGCCCCTAAATTGAGTAGGAGATTCAAAATAGCATGGAATAATGAGGGAAAGTATTGAACTACAAGTCTGGAGACCTAATTTCACTTTTGACTTTGACGTTTACTATCTGTGTGACTTTGGACAAATCACTGGCTGTCTCACAAAGCCTGTTGCTTTCCTTAACTGTTACGTTAGGATACCACGTTGGGTTGATCACTCTGATCCCCTTCTTTTCCAGTATTGAGCCTTAAAGGGTACCCATGTAGAAAACGAAATCAGACACTTCTCAAGAGTGTTTCAACAGAAACACAGAAAAGCCAGGGGACATAGAAAACTAGCAATATATACCAAGATGTTTCATCTCTAATGGTCTCCCTCCACTAGGATTTCGACTAGTTGAAAAGAGAGAATAGGGAGAGAGGATGGAGAGTACTGGGCTCTACAGGGAGGCACAGAGTCGAGCGTAAGGAAGTTTAGGATGGTTTTCATTAGCACAGGCCAACAGGCACCAAGAGATGGGAGAAAATGTAAGAATGAAGAGGGAAAGCATAGAGGAGCTCTCAAGAAAAACGGAGTTTGCAATGGAATGCTGATGGGAACCAAAGATTTTCAATTAAAGCAGAAACAGCACAGAGGGAAACCTGCTCAGAGCAGGGCAAAACCAAGTTGATGGTAGCAAACCCTTACATTAATAGACTAAGAAGGAAAGTAAGGCCAGAACAGGGGATCACCAGGAAAGGCAGCTTATCAGAAAAGTCATACTCCGTTTTCTTTCTTTTATTGCCTCTCTGAATACAGTTGGCCACTTGACAGTTTTGAATATAAACATTTTAGAAATACGTTTTAGAAATGATGCCTCCTATAAACAAGCAACCACAGTGGTTATCTAGGGGGCTGCTTTTCAGTGTTTTATTCTTTCTAATTTTTAAACTAGGTAGACATTTCACCAATTCAACATTTTAAGTGATA
>NW_028121969.1:0-44277 GCF_965194805.1 Balaenoptera borealis | reverse complement strand
TATTAATCCTTCCTTAAGTATTCGGTAGAATTCAGCAGTGAAGCCACCTGGTCCTGGACTTTTGTTCATTGGGAGGTTTGAGAGTCTTTTTATCCTTTAGATATAAAAGCAGACTCCATGTATCCCACTATATTTTCGGGAAATTGTCTTAGGGATTCCCAGAGTATTTTGTGAAAATTCTGATTACCAATAATCTATAGAGAAGGTAAAATGGATCCCATAGTTACAAGTGATACTGTGTTTCATATGTATGTCTGTTTCTTCCATGACTTAGAACTCTAAAAATGTGTATGGAAACTGAATTAACGTTTGCAATTATGGTTTATAGTTGTTAAGATGTTCTACATCTTAAAATGCCTATTTTGATATAGAATGACTGTCAAAATGTGAAGATGGAAGATGGTAAATTATAGTAGGTGTATTTTACCACAATAAAAAAAATGGAGGGGGTGTGAAGATGGTTCAGAAAAAAGAATTTTTCAAGGCTCTAAAACATACAAAGAGTTGGAGTTTTAAAAATTCCATCCATTTAATTACTGATGATAAAAATAAAGTCTCAGGTTTCTTAGCTGAAAATGGAGATTAATAATACCTCTCTCTCAGTTTGATAAGAGGGGAAAAAACAGATATAGAGCATATATCATAATAGCCCACACATAGCAAGCAGTAATACATAGCAGCTGCTGTTACAATCCCAAGAACCTAAATGCCCTCCTCAAGGTCATACAGCCAGTCTGTGGCAGAATCCAGCCCAGAATCTGGGTCTTTTGATCCTGAGTCTCTTAAACTATTACCATGCCAATCTAGCCACTAGGCACAAGGCATGAATCCTTTGTCCAGGCAGTGAATTTTCTGAATCTTTATATAGACCATTCTTTCCTTCAGTCTTTGTTTTGTATCTAAAGAATTAAATGTGAATACTATTTCTAAAGGGAATGCAAATATTTTGAAAGTCCTTCAAAATCTTTTTTTTTTTTTTTTTCACCTTTTCAGAGTCCAGATGTCATTCAGAATTTGAAAATACCACCCATTCTGTCTTCAGGTCAGCTAAGTTTTACTTTCATCATCCAGTGCACCTACCAAGTGATCAAGATTTTTGCCATGAATCCTTAGGAAGAAGAGTTTTCATGAGGCATTCTTGGAAAGATTCCTTTCAGCATCATCCAGACAAACAAAGAGAACACACTTGTCTTCCTTCCTCTTATCAAAATGTGGCAAAGACAAAGTCAGATTATACCAGAATAGAGAGCCTCAGTATCAATGTAAGCTTGGAAAACAAAGAAGTACAGCATACTACTAAAAGTCAGGCTAGAGATTTTCCAAAATATGACAAACAAGTTAATGACCTAAAAAGGGATCATAAGGCCACCCCAGAGTTAACAACTCAGCACACTGTGAGTTTAAATGAACTCTGGAACAGGTATCAGGAGCGACAGAGGCAACAGAAACCTCCTGAGTTCAGTGCCAAGAAGGAACTTTCCTTGGTGGAGCGACTTGATCGTTTGGCTAAACTTCTTCAGCGTCCCATCACACATTCTCTCCAGCCCTCAGAAAGTACACAGGATGATAGCAAGGGGGAACAAGATGTTAAGGAATGGAGTGGTAGACAGCAACAGCAGAACAACAAGCTTCAGAAAAACAAACGGTATAAAAGCCTGGAGAAATGCCGTAAAAACACAGGCGATCTTAAAAAAAAAACAAGGTTCTTTCTACTCATCAAGCTGGGAGGGCCAATCAGATTACAATTGAACAGATTAAATTTGATAAATATATTCTGAGAAAACAGCCAGGTTTTCATTATATAAATAACACTTCTTCAGATTCTAGACACTCAGAGGAGAGTGAGCTGCTCACAGATACTGCCGCCAACATCCTTTCCACCACCACTTCTGTGGAATCAGATATATTGACCCAAACAGATAAGGAAGTGACTCTGCATGAGAGGGGCAGCTCTATTTCCACCATTGATACTGCCCGACTGACTGAGCCATGCTTTTGGCCATGAAAGAGTTTGTTTGTCACCCAGGCGAATTAAACTAGACAGCAGCATCACCGACCATCAGAGGAGATACCTTGAGAAGCGGAGCGAGAAAAACAAGAAACCATTGAATACAGGTTACCCCCAAATTACTTCAGAGCACACCAGAAGGAAACACATCCAGGTACATGGCTACAAATTCCATCTGGCAATGTGACTGCATTTTTCATGGACTTTTTAGTTAAGCTTTGCACACAGGTGAAAAATAGCCAATTGCCCTTTCCTCACTATAACATTTCTTACCAGCTGGAAAAGAGTGAGAAAGTGTAGTACAGTGCTGTTTGAGTCGTCATGCTTTTCATCAACACTCATTTACGAATTACCCTTTGGATGAAAGGCTTTGCTGCTAAATGCTTCAAAATCTGCAAAGTCTATACCTTTGGTACAGGGGAGCTTCAAGTTTAGAATGACCTCCATTCTGAACAATATTGCCTGGTTTTTTTGCCTGTTGGTTTTTGTTTATTCATTCCTTCCTGTCTTTTAAGAAATTTTGAGGTGCTTTTAAGCGCGCGCACACACACACACACACACACATACATATATAAGTAATATGATATGATTGTTTTTTAAGTAAATGAAGAATTGGAATGATGGAAAATTAGACTGAAGCCAGGGAGGGGTGAGCTACAACATGATTTGAAAAATAAATACATGAAGAATTAAGAGTGACGGGAAGGCAAGTTGATACCTTGTGGATGTGGTTGCTAAAAATGAGCCACAAATTTTGCTTTATGTTTTCTAGCAATTAGTGTTGCTAGAATTTTGTGATCACTTACATAACTCGAATATAAAAGCAAGCGAAATTTTCAAAAGCATTACAGATATTTCTGGTACTGAGACTTCTTAAATTTCTCTCGTCTGTCCTCATAAAGAAGGCGTTGTGGTGTAACAAAATCCTCAACGGCGTCCTTACAGTACATTCTCAGTAACAACAATCATGTAAGGCTAATAGGGCCTTAGTTTAGGGAATTCCATAAAGGCAGATTTCAAGGGGTCAGTAAATGCAGACCATTACTTTAACCCAAGATAAAATTGATTTGGAGAGGTGCTCTCCAAATAGGGATACTTGCAAAATGGTTCATTGGAGTATGAACCTTTTAAAATTTATATTTTTGTATATGTTTTACAGGGCATGAGTACAGCAATAATATATAATTTATAAATAAGTATCTACTTTAGTAGTTTGTACTCAAAAATATTTTATCAGTGGGACCCCATGATCAAAACAATTTGGAGACCACTAGTTTAGCTGAAAGAAGGCACAAAACATTCAGACATTTAACCATAAATATTATTTCTCAATTGAGTTTTTGGTAGGTATTAAATGACAGTAATTACACATATAAATAGTACAATCAGACTCTTTTTTAAAGTAAGCCAAAAATTGGGACAGACACAGATTGAGGCTTTTTGTTCCATAGAGGAGGTAGGGGGAAAGGATGCAGATAGAGGGGTTTTTGGTGTGTGTACTAGAATACATATACGTAACAAAGTTTACAGTTTTATCATTTTAAAGTATGCAGTTCAGTGGCGCTGAGTATATTCACAGTGTCTTACAACTATCACCACTATCTAGTTCCAGAGCTTTTTCATCACCCTAGTGGAAACCTCATACCCATTAAGCAGTTACTCTCTATTCCCCCTTCCTACCAGCCCCTGTCAATCACTAATCTACTTTTTGCCTCTGTGACCTTGCCTATTCTGGTTATTTCATTTAATTGGAATCATATCATATGTGGCCTTTGTGTCAGTCTTCTTTGACTCTAGAATAATCTTTCTGAGATTTATCCATGTCCCAGCATCTGTCAGTACTTCATTGCTTTTTATGGCTGAATAATATTTCATTATATGTTTAGACACATTTTGTCTATGTGTTCATCCATTCATGAACATTTAGGTTGTTTCTACCTTTTGGCTATTGTGAATAGACCTGATATGCACATTTGTGTACAAGTTTTTATTTGAACAGCTACATACAGTTCTTTTGGGTATACATGTAAGAGTTGAAAATGCTGGGTCATTTGGTAGTTTTATTTTAAGCTTATTTAGGAACCATCAAACTGTTTTTCACAGTGGCCACACCATTTTACATTCCCAGCAGCAATTTCTAAGGGTTCCAATTTCTCCACATTCACCAACACTCTTTGTTTACTTTTTTTTTTTTTTTTTTGCCATCCCAGTAGGTACAAAGTGGTATCTCACACTCATTGTCATTTTGATTGTGGTTTGTTTTGCCTTTCCCTTTGCATAATGACTAATGATGTTAAGTATCTTTTTATGTGCTTGTTGGCCATTTTAAAAATTTAATTAATTAATTAATTAATTAATTTTTGGCTGCATTTGGTCTTCGTTGCTGTGCATAGGCTTTCTCTAGTTGTGGCGAGCGGGGGCTACTCTTCGTTGTGGCGTGTGGGCTTCTCATTGCGGTGGCGTCTCTCGTTGCAAAGCACGGGCCCTAGGTGCGTGGGCTTCAGTAGTTGTGGCTTGCTGGCTCAGTACTTGTGGCTCGTGGGCTCTAGAGTGCAGGCTCAGTAGTGTGGCGCCTGGGCTTAGTTGCTCCGTGGCATGTGGGATCTTCCTGGACCAGGGCATGAACCCTGCGTTGTCAGGTGGATTCTTAACCACTGAGCCACCAGGGAAGTCCCTGCCCACTTTTTAATTAAGTTGTTTGGCCTTTTTGTTTTTGAGTTGTAAGAGTTCTTCATATATTCTGGATTGTGGAATCTTATCAGATGTGTAATTTGCAAATATTTGCTTCCACTCTCTGGGTTGTGTTTTCACTCACTTACTACTGTTTTGTGAAGCACAGCAGTTTACTTTCAGTGAAGCCCCAGTGTACCTATTTTTTCTTTTGTTGCCTGTGCTTTTGGTGTCATATTTAAGAAACCATTGCCAAATCCAAAGTCATGAAGATTTGTCCGTATATTTTCTTTCAAGAATTTTATACTTTTAGTTCTTTCATTTGCATCTTGGATGTATATTGAGTTAATTTATTTATATGGTATGAGGTAGGGGTCAAACATTCTTTCCACATGGAATTGTCCCAAAATCAGCTGTTGAGACTGTTCTTTCTCCATTGAATGGTCTTGGCACCCTTGTCAAAAATCAGTTGACCATAGATGTGAGGGTTTATTTCTAGGCTCTCAGTTCTGTTCCATTGATCTATATGCCGATCTGTATGCCATTACTGCACTGATCTGGTTACTGGAGCTTTGTTGTAAGTTTTAAAATTGAGAAGTATGAGTCTTCCAACTTTGTTCTTTTTAAAGACTGTTTTGGCCAATCAGGGCCCTTGTGTCTCCATATGAATTTTAGGATCAGCTTTTTTTCATTTCTGCTGAAAAGGTTGTTGGGAATCTTATGTTAATTGCATTTAATATGTAGCTTGCTTTGGGGTTTATTGCCATCTTAACAACATTGTCTTCCAGCCGATGAACACAGGATGTTTTTCAATTTATTTAGGTCTTTAATTTCTTCCAGTAAGGTCTTGTAGTTGCCAATGTACAAGTGTTATACCTTCTTGTCTAAATTCATTCCTAAGTATTTGATTCTCGTGTTTTCTTTCTTTTTCTTTATTATTTTTAATTGTGGTAATATATGCATAACAAAATTTATCATCTTAACCATTTTTTCTTTGTAATTCTAGTTTATTTATTTTTCTTCCAGTTTTATCGATTTAATTGACATACAGCACTGTTTGTTTGAGTACAGCATAATGATTTGACTTACATACATCATGAAATGATTATCACAGTAAGTTTAGTGAACATCTATCATCTCATACAGATACCAAATTAAAGACATAGAAAAAAATATTTTCCTTGTGATGAGAACTCTTAGGATTTACTCTCTTAACCACTTTCATCTATAATATACAGCAGTGTTAGTTTTATTTATCATGTTGTACATTACATCCTTAAGAGTTGTTTACCTTATAACTGGAAGTTTGACTGCCCTCAACCAATTCCCACTCCCTCCCCCCACCCGTTGCCTCTGTTAACCACAAATCTGATCTCTTTCTATGAGTTTGTTATCTTGTTTCTGAAGTATAATTAATCTACAACATTCTGTTAGTTCCTGTGCACAAAATAGTGATTTGATATTTCTATACATTTCAAACACCACGGTAAGTCTAGTTACGATATGCCACTATGCAAAGATATTACATAGTTATTGACTGTATTCCCCACACTGTACACTTAATACCCGAGACTCATTTGTTTTACAAATGGAAGTTTGGACTTCTTAATCTCCCTCACTTATTTCTTTCCTCCCTTCACCACCTCCCCTCTGACAACCACCTGTTTGTTTTCTATCTATAACTCTGTTTCTGTTTTGTTATGTTTGTTTGTTTTGGTTTTTAGATTTCACTTAGCATAATACCCTCTAGGTCCATCCATGTTGTTGCAAATGGCAAGATTTCATTCTTTTTATGGCTGAGCAATATTCCATTTCATAAATATATACACCACATTTTCTTTATCCATGGGCATTTAGGTTGCTTCCATATCTTGGCTATTGTAAATAATGCTGCAGTGACCATAGGGGTGTATATACCTTTTCGAATGAGTGTTTTTGTTTTCTTCAGAAAAATACCCATATGTTAATTGTTGGATCATGTGATAGTTCTGTTTTTAATTTTGTGAGGAGCCTCCAAACTGTTTTCCATAGTGGCTGCACCAATTTACATTCCCACCAACAGTGCACGAGTGTTCCCTTTTCTCTTCATCCTTGCCAGTACTTGTTGTATTTTGCTAATAGCCATTCTGACAAGTGGGAGGTGATATTTCATTGTGGTTTTGATTTTCATTTCCCTGATGATTAATGATGTTGAGCATCTTTTCATGTGCCTCTTGGCCATCTGTATGTCTTCTTTGCAAAAATGTCTATTCAGATCCTTTGCCCATTTTTAAAAATCAGGTTGTTTGGGTTTTTGATGTTGAGTTGTATGAGTTCTTTGTATATTCTGGGTATTAACCCCTTATCAGATAGATTGCTTGCAGATATCTTCTCCCATTCAGTAGATGATAGTTCCCTTCACTGTGGAAAAGCTCTTTAGTTTGATGTAGTCCCATTTGTTTATTTTTGGTTTTGTTTCCCTTGCCTGAGGAGACATATGCAAAAAAAAATTATTAAGATCAGTGTCAAAGAGCTTAGTGCCTGTGTTTTCTTCAAGAAGTTTTGTCTCTTTTTTTGGTTGTGGTTTCAGTTCTTACATTTAAGTCTTTAATCCATTTTGAATTTGTTTTTGTGCATGGTGTAGTTTAATGGTATTAAATACATTCATATTGTTGTGCAGACATCACCGTCACCCATCTCTAGAACTCTTTTCATCTTGCAAAACTGAATTTCTACATTGACTCAAATAGCAACTCCCCATTCCACCTTATGCTCAAGCCCCTGGCAACCACCATTCTAAGAATTTGACTACTCTAGGTACCTCACGTAATTGGAATACAGTATTTGTCCTTAAGTAACAAGTTTACTTCACTTAGCATAATGTCCTCAAGGATCATCAGTGTTGTACTATCTGACAGGATTGTCTTTTTTTTAAGACTGAATGATACTGCGTTGTATGTATATACCACATTTTGTTTGTTCATTCATTCATCCATCCGTTAATAGATACTTGTGTTGCTTCCACCTTTAGACCATTGTGAATAATGCTGCTATGAACATGAGTGTACAAATATCCATTCAAGATCCTACTTTCAATTTTGGGGGTTACATATCCAGAAGTGGAATGGCTGGATTATATGGTAGTTCTATTTTTAATTATTTGAGGAACCACCCTACTGTTTTCCACAGCAGCTGCCCATTTTACAGTCCCACCAACAGTACACAATGGTTCCACTTTTTCCACATCTTTGTCAACACTTGTTATTTTCTGTTTTTTTTTTTATAGTGGCATCCTAGTGTGTATGAAGTGATATGTTTTTGACTTGCATTTCTTTCATGATTATATTGAGCATCTTTTTATATACTTCTTGGCCATTTGTATATCATCTTTGGAGAAATGTCTATTCAAGTACTTTGCCCATTCTTGAATCGCGTTATTTTTTGGTCATTGAGTTGTAGTAGTTCTTTACATATTCTGAGTATTAACCTCTTATCAGATATATGATTTATAAATTTTTCTCCCAATCAGTGGGTTGCCTTCTCACCTTTGTTGATTGTGTCCTTTGATGCCCAGAAATTTTTAATATTGATGTAGTCCCAATTGTCGAGTTTTACTTTTGCTGCCTGTGCTTTTGGTGTCATATCTAAGAAGTCATTACCAAGTCCAATGCCATGAAGCTTTTCCCCTGTGTGTTCTTCCAAGAATGTTATGGTTTTAGGTCTTTAATCCATTTTGAGGTAATTTTTGTATACGATGTAAGATAAGGCTCCAACTTCATTCTTTTTTTTTTTTCCCCATTTCATTCTTTTTAAGAGCATGTGCATATCCAGTTTTCCCAGCACCATTTGTTAAGGAGACTGCTCTTTTCCTGTTGAATGGTCTTGGCCCCTTGTCAAGGGTCAGAGATCATTTGACCATGTGGCACAAAGGTTTATTTCTGGGCTCTCTATTCTAGTCCATTGATCTATTTATCTTTATGCCAGTACCACAGTGTTATTGTATTACTGTTTTGAAATCAGGAAGTGTGAATCCTCCAACTTTGTTGTTCTCTTTCAAAGTTGTTTTGGTTCTTCAGGGTTTCTTATCATTTTTAATGATTTCTTATTGTTTTCCATTTTTTTTATTGCTATATGATTTTCTTTGAGTTGTTTTTTTTTGCTAACTTAGCAGCCATGTAATTAACAAATATGCTTAAGCCACTGTCTCAATGTACCACTCAGATATGAAATAGTATCTATTGACTCCATTATATAAAAAATTAAGAAACTGGTTGCACTTGCCCTACTTCTCCCCACTCTCCACCTACACACACTTCCCCCAACATAACAATATTCGTTAATTTTGTGAATGTTGTCTCAGTTCATTATGGTAGTATTACTACTGTATTGATTAGCTTTATTTTTAAGAAGTATAGCATTTTTCTTCCATGTTATAAGCAAAATCACCATTTTATGTGTTTTTTAAAGGGGGTCAATATCATCAGTCTTTTCAGTGTAACTGTTTGTGAGTTTATTAATTTAAATAATTTTATTATTTAGCTAGATTTTTCAACAGTTGTTCAGGAGTGAGCATCTCTTCAGTTCTTATAAATTTGAGATTATCATTCTGTAACCTTTGTATAGGAATAACAACTTGTTTGGGTATAAAACTTTTGAATAATAATCTTTAATTCAAAACTCAGTCAGATTTGCTCCCCCTTTCTGGGCACATACAATTAATATTTCTGTGCCAGAGGCAACCCTAATATTTTTTCCCTATTGGATCCTGGATTGTTGTTGGGTTTTTAAAATTTAAGTTTTCTTACTTTCCCAGGGTATGTCTCAGCGTTGGTCAATCTCTATTGATTTTTTAAAAATAAAATTTACATACCTTACAATTCATTCTTGTAAAGTATACAATTCAGTGGTTTTTAATATATTCAGAGGAGGTTATACAACTGTCACCACTAATTCCAGAACTTTTTGTCATACCAAAAAGAAACCCTGTGCCCCTTCACAGTCATTTCCTAGCCTTCAACCATTAATCTACTTTCTGTATCTATGGATTTGCCCATTGGGCACATTTTCTATAAGCAAATCATGCAATATGTGGCCTTTTGTGTCTGGCTTCTTTTACTTAATATTTTCAAGGTTCATCCATTTTGTAGCAGGAATCAGTACTTGTTGTTTGTTATGAACAGTAACAAACAGTATTTCAAATACATATACAACATGTTTATTCATGAGTTGTTGGACATGTGGATTGTTTCTGCTTTTTTGGCCATTATGAAAAATGCTGCTGTAAACATTAATGCACAGGTTTTTGTGTGGACATGTTCCTTCAATTTTCTTACGTATATACCTAGGCGTAGAATTGCTGGATCATATGGTAACTCTGTTTAAGCTTCTGAGTAACTGCCAAAGTGTTTTCCAAAGTGGCTGCACCATTTTATATTCCCACCTGGATCATATTTCAGTTTGTCTACATCCTCATCAACACTTGTTGTCTGTCTTTTGATAATAACTATCTTAATGGGTGTGAAGAGGTATCTCACTTTTTAATGATTTTAATTTGCATTTCGCTAATGACTAAGATGTTGAGCATCTTTTCATATGCTTATTGGCCATTTGTTTACCTTTAGAGAAATGTCTATTCCAATCCTTTGCCCATTTTAAAATTGGCTTATTTGTCATTTTATTACTGAGTTCTGTTTCTTTGTCTATTCTGAATACAAGTCCCTTATTAGGATATGTTTTGCAAACATGTTCTTTCATTCTGTGCCATCCTTTTCACTTTCTTGATGACTTTACTTGTGGTACAAAAGTTTTAATTTTGACAAAGTACAATTTGTCTGTTTCTTCTTTTGTCACTTGTGCTTTTCATGTCATATCTAAAACTATTGTCTAACCCAAGGTTACAAAATATTTACTCTTTATTTTCTTCTAAAAGTTTTATAATTGTAGTTCTTACTTTTAGTTCTATGATCATTTTTTAGTTAACTTTTGTTATGTGGCATTGAGGTAGTACAGTTTTATTCTTTTGCCTGTGGATAGCCAGTGTCGTAGTACCATTTGTTGCAAAGACTATTCTTTCTTCCATTGAATTGTCTGGGCACCCTTGGCAAAAATCAATTGATCATAAGAAAAAAAAAAATCAGAAAAATAAAAATAAACTTAAAAAATGAAAAAAAAAAGCGATTGATTATAAATGTAAGGGTTTATTCTAGACTATAAACCCTATTTTATTGATCTATATGTCACTCTTTATGCCACTACCACACTGTCTAATTAGTGTGACTCCTCCAACTTTGTTTTTTCTTTTTCAAGATTGTTTTATCTATTCTTAGGTCATAGGAATATTCAGATCAGCTTGTCAATAATTTCTGCCAAAAAGAAAAAAAAAAAGACAACTTGAATCTTGGGTAGGGATTGCATTGAAACTGTAGAAAAATTTAGGGAGTACTGCTGTCATAACGATATAAAATCTTCTAATCCATGAACTGGGGTGTTTTTCCATTTATTTAGGTCATCTTTAATTTCTTCAACGATGTTTGTGGGTTCCACTTCTTTGTAGTTTGGCACTTCTGTTGTTAAAAGTATCCCTGAGGGGGGAGAAGAGAAGATGGCGGAAGAGTAAGACGCGGAGATCACCTTCCTTCCCACAGATACAGTAGAAATACATCTACACGTGGAACTGCTCCTACAGAACACCCACTGAATGCTGGCAGAAAACGTCAGACCTCCCAAAAGGCAAGAAACTCCCCCCGTACTTGGGTAGGGCAAAAGAAAAAAGAAATAACAGAGACAAAAGAATAGGGACGGCACCTGCACCAGTGGGAGGGAGCTGTGAAGGAGGAAAGATTTCCACGCACTAGGAAGCCCCTTCGCGGGCAGAGACTGCGGGTGGCAGAGGGGGGAAGCTTCGGAGCCACGGAGGAGAGCGCAGCCACAGGGGTGCAGAGGGCAAAGCGGAGAGATTCCCGCACGGAGGATCAGTGCCGACCAGCACTCAGCAGCCCGAGAGGCTTGTCGGCTCACCCGCCGGGGCGGGCGGGGCTGGGAGTTGAGGCTCGGGCTTCGGTCGGATCGCAGGGAGAGGACTGGGGTTGGCGGCGTGAACACAGCCTGAAGGGGTTAGCGCACCACAGCTGGCTGGGAGGGAGACCGGGAAAAAGTCTGCAGCTGCCGAAGAGGCAAGAGACTTTTTCTTGCCTCTTTGTTTCGCGGCGCGCAAGGAGAGGGAATTCAGAGCGCCGCCTAAACGAACTCCAGAGATTGGCGCGAGCCGCGGCTATCAGCGCGGACCCCAGAGACGGGCGTGAGACGCTGGGGCTGCTGCTGCCGCCTCCAAAAATCCTGTGTGCGAGCACAGGTCACTCTCCACACCGCCCCTCCCAGGAGCCTGTGCAGCCCACCACTGCCAGGGTCCCGTGATCCAGGGACAACTTCGCCGGGGGGAACGCACGGCGCGCCTCAGGCTGGTGCCACGTCACGCCGGCCTCTGCCGCCGCAGGCTCGCCCCGCCTCCTCTGTACCCCTCCCTCCCCGCGGCCTGGGTGAGCCAGAGCCCCCGAAGCAGCTGCTCCTTTAACCCCGTCCTGTCTGGGCGGGGAACAGACGCCCTCAGGCGACCTACACGCAGAGGCGGGTCCAAATCCAAAGCTGATCCCCAGGAGCTGTGCGAACAGAGAAGAGAAGGGGAAATCTCTCCCAGCAGCCTCAGAAGCAGCGGATTAAAACTCCACAAACAACTTGATGTGCCTGCATCTGTTGAATACCTGAATAGACAACGAATCATCCCAAATTCAGGAGGTGGACTTTGGGAGCAGGATATATTAATTTTTCCCCTTTTCCTTTTTTTGTGAGTGTATATGTATATGCTTCTGGGTGAGATTTTGTCTGTATAGCTTTGCTTTATAATAGCTTTCTTTTACTTCACTATATTATAGCCTCTTTCTTTCTTTCTTTCTTTCTTTCTTTCTATTTTTTCTCCCTTTTACTCTGAGCCGTGTGGACGAAAGGCTCTTGGTGCTCCAGCCAGGCATCAGGGCTGTACCTCTGAGGTGGGAGAGCCAACTTCAGGACACTGGTCCACAAGAGACCTCCCAGCTCCACGTAATACCAAACGGCAAAAATCTCTCAGAGATCTCCATCTCAACATCAAGACCCAGCATCACTCAATGACCAGCAAGCTACAGTGCTGAACACCCTATGCCAAACAACTAGCAAGACAGGAACACAGCCCCATCCATTAGCAGAGAGGCTGCCTAAAATCATAATAAGGCCTCAGACACCCCAAAATACACCACCAGACGTGGACGTGCCCACCAGAAAGACAAGATCCAGCCTCATCCACCAGAACTCAGGCACTAGTCCCCCCCACCAGGAAGCCTACACAACCCACTGAACCAACCTTAGCCACTGGGGACAGATACCAAAAACAACGGGAACTACGAACCTGCAGCCTGTGAAAAGGAGACCCCAAACACAGTAAGATAAGCAAAATGAGACGACAGAAAAACACACAGCAGATGAAGGAGCAGGGTCAAAACACACCAGACTTAACAAATGAAGAGGAAATAGGTAGTCTACCTGAAAAAGAATTCAGAATAATGATAGTAAGGATGATCCAAAATCTGGGAAATAGTATAGACAAAATGCAAGAAACATTTAACAAGGACGTAGAAGAACTAAAGAGGAACCAAGCAATGATGAAAAACACAATAAATGAAATTAAAAATACTCTAGATGGGATCAATAGCAGAATAACTGAGGCAGAAGAACGGATAAGTGACCTGGAAGATAAAATGGTGGAAATAACTACTGCAGAGCAGGATAAAGAAAAAAGAATGAAAAGAACTGAGGAAAGTCTCAGAGACCTCTGGGACAACATTAAACGCACCAACATTCGAATTATAGGGGTCCCAGAAGAAGAAGAGAAAAAGAAAGGGACTGAGAAAATATTTGAAGAGATTATAGTTGAAAACTTCCCTAATATGGGAAAGGAAATAGTTAATCAAGTCCTGGAAGCACAGAGAGTCCCATACAGGATAAACCCAAGGAGAAACACGCCAAGACACATATTAATCAAACTGTCAAAAATTAAATATAAGGAAAACATATTAAAAGCAGCAAGGGAAAAACAACAAATAACACACAAGGGAATCCCCATAAGGTTAACATCTGATCTTTCAGCAGAAACTCTGCAAGCCAGAAGGGAGTGGCAGGATATACTTAAAGTGATGAAGGAGAAAAACCTACAACCAAGATTACTCTACCCAGCAGGGATCTCATTCAGATGTGATGGAGAAATGAAAACCTTTACAGACAAGCAAAAGCTGAGAGAGTTCAGCACCACCAAACCAGCTTTACAACAAATGCTAAAGGAACTTCTCTAGGCAAGAAACACAAGAGAAGGATAACACCTACAATAACAAACCCAAAACAGTTACGAAAATGGGACTAGGAACATACATATCGATAATTACCTTGAATGTAAATGGATTAAATGCTCCCACCAAAAGACACAGGCTGGCTGAATGGATACAAAAACAAGACCCATATATATGCTGTCTACAAGAGACCCACTTCAGACCTAGAGACACATACAGACTGAAAGTGAGGGGATGGAAAAAGATATTCCATGCAAATGGAAATCAAAAGAAAGCTGGAGTAGCAATTCTCATATCAGACAAAATAGACTTTAAAATAAAGACTATTACAAGAGACAAAGAAGGACACTATATAATGATCAAGGGATCGATCCAAGAGGAAGGTATAACAATTGTAAATATTTATGCACCCAACATAGGAGCACCTCAATACAGAAGGCAAATACTAACAGCCATAAAAGGGGAAATCGACAGCAACACAATCATAGTAGGGGACTTTAACACCCCACTTTCACCAATGGACAGATCATCCAAAATGAAAATAAATAAGGAAACACAAGCTTTAAATGATACATTAAACAAGATGGACTTAATTGATATTTATAGGACATTCCACCCAAAAACAACAGAATACACATTTTTCTCAAGTGCTCATGGAACATTCTCCAGGATAGATCATATCTTGGGTCACAAATCAAGCCTTGGTAAATTTAAGAAAATTGAAATCGTATCAAGTATCTTTTCCGACCACAACGCTATGAGACTAGATATCAATTACAGGAAAAGATCTGTAAATAATACAAACACATGGAGGCTACACAATACACTACTTAATAACGAAGTGATCACTGAAGAAATCAAAGGGGAAATCAAAAAATACCTAGAAACAAATGACAATGGAGACACGACGACCCAAAACCTATGGGACGCAGCAAAAGCAGTGCTAAGAGGGAAGTTTATAGCAATACAAGCCTACCTCAAGAAACAGGAAACATCTCGAATAAACAACCTAACCTTGCACCTAAAGCAATTAGAGAAAGAAGAACAAAAAAACCCCAAAGCCAGCAGAAGGAAAGAAATCATAAAGATTAGGTCAGAAATAAATGAAAAAGAAATGAAGGAAACAATAGCAAAAATCAATGAAACTAAAAGCTGGTTCTTCGAGAAGATAAACAAAATTGATAAACCATTAGCCAGACTCATCAAGAGAAAAAGGGAGAAGACTCAAATCAATAGAATTAGAAATGAAAAAGGAGAAGTAACCACTGACACTGCAGAGATACAAACGATCATGAGAGATTACTACAAGCAACTCTATGCCAATAAAATGGACAACCTGGAAGAAATGGACAGATTCTTAGAAATGCACAAACTGCCGAGACTGAACCAGGAAGAAATAGAAAATATGAACAGACCAATCACAAGCACTGAAATTGAAACTGTGATTAAAAACCTTCCAACAAACAAAAGCCCAGGACCAGATGGCTTCACAGGCGAATTCTATCAAACATTTAGAGAAGAGCTAACACCTATCCTTCTCAAACTCTTCCAAAATATTGCAGAGGGAGGAACACTCCCCAACTCATTCTACGAGGCCACCATCACCCTGATACCAAAACCAGACAAAGATGTCACAAAGAAAGAAAACTACAGGCCAATATCACTGATGAACATAGATGCAAAAATCCTCAACAAAATACTAGCAAACAGAATCCAACAGCACATTAAAAGGATCATACACCATGATCAAGTGGGGTTTATCCCAGGAATGCAAGGATTCTTCAACATACGCAAATCAATCAATGTGATACACCATATTAACAAACTGAAGGAGAAAAACCATATGATCATCTCAATAGATGCAGAGAAAGCTTTCGACAAAATTCAACACCCATTTATGATAAAAGCCCTGCAGAAAGTAGGCATAGAGGGAACCTTCCTCAACATAATAAAGGCCATATATGACAAACCCACAGCCAACATTGTCCTCAATGGTGAAAAACTGAAACCATTTCCACTAAGATCAGGAACAAGACAAGGTTGCCCACTCTCACCACTATTATTCAACATAGTTTTGGAAGTGTTAGCCACAGCAATCAGAGAAGACAAAGAAATAAAAGGAATCCAAATCAGAAAAGAAGAAGTAAAGCTGTCACTATTTGCAGATGACATGATACTATACATAGAGAATCCTAAAGATGCTACCAGAAAACTCCTAGAGCTAATCAATGAATTTGGTAAAGTAGCAGGATACAAAATTAATGCACAGAAATCTCTTGCATTTCTATACACTAATGACGAAAAATCTGAAAGTGAAATTAAGAAAACACTCCCGTTTACCATTGCAGCAAAAAGAATAAAATATCTAGGAATAAACCTACCTAAGGAGACAAAAGACCTGTATGCAGAAAATTATAAGACACTGATGAAAGAAATTAAATATGATACAAATAGATGGAGAGATATACCATGTTCCTGGATTGGAAGAATCAACATTGTGAAAATGACTCTACTACCCAAAGAAATCTACAGATTCAATGCAATCCCTATCAAACTACCACTGGCATTTTTCACAGAACTAGAACCAAAAATTTCACAATTTCTATGGAGACACAAAAGACCCCGAATAGCCAAAGCAATCTTGAGAACGAAAAATGGAGCTGGAGGAATCGGGCTCCCTGACTTCAGACTATATTACAAAGCTACAGGAATCAAGACAGTTTGGTACTGGCACAAAAACAGAAATATAGATCAATGGAACAGGATAGAAAGCCCAGAGATAAACCCACACACATATGGTCACCTTATCTTTGATAAAGGAGGCAAGCATATACAGTGGAGAAAAGACAGCCTCTTCAATAAGTGGTGCTGGGAAAATTGGACAGGTACATGTAAAAGTATGAAATTAGAACACTCCCTGACACCATGCACAAAAATAAACTCAAAATGGATTAAAGACCTAAGTGTAAGGCCAGACACTATCAAACTCTTAGAGGAAAACATAGGCAGAACACTCTATGACATACATCACAGCAAGATTCTTTTTGACCCAGCTCCCAGAGAAATGGAAATAAGAACACAAATAAACAAATGGGACCTAATGAAACTTAAAAGCTTTTGCACAGCAAAGGAAACCATAAACAAGACCAAAAGACAACCCTCAGAATGGGAGAAAATATTTGCAAATGAAGCAACTGACAAAGGATTAATCTCCAAGATTTACAAGCAGCTCATGCAGCTCAATAACAAAAAAACAAACAACCCAATCCAAAAATGGGCAGAAGACCTAAATAGACATTTCTCCAAAGAAGATATACAGATGGCCTACAGACACATGAAAGAATGCTCAACATCATTAATCATTAGAGAAATGCAAATCAAAACTACAATGAGATATCATCTCACACCGGTCAGAATGGCCATCATCAAAAAATCTAGAAACAATAAATGCTGGAGAGGGTGTGGAGGAAAGGGAACACTCTTGCACTGTTGGTGGGAATGTAAATTGATACAGCCACTACGGAGAACAGTATGGAGGTTCCTTAAAAAACTACAAATAGAACTACCATACGACCCAGCAATCCCACTCCTGGGCATATACCCTGAGAAAACCATAGGTCAAAAAGAGTCATGTACCAAAATGTTCATTGCAGCTCTATTTACAATAGCCAGGACATGGAAGCAACCTAAATGTCCATCGACAGATGAATGGATAAAGAAGATGTGGCACATATATACAATGGAATATTACTCAGCCATAAAAAGAAATGAAATGGAGATATTTGTAATGAGGTGGATGGAGTTAGAGTCTGTCATACAGAGTGAAGTAAGTCAGAAAGAGAAAAACAAATACAGTATGCTAACACATATATACGGAATCTAAGGAAAAAAAAAAAAAAAGGCCACGAAGAACCTAGTGGCAAGACGGGAATAAAGACACAGACCTACTAGAGAATGGACTTGAGGATATGGGGAGGGGGTGGGGTGAGATGTGACAGGGTAAGAGAGTGTCATGGACATATATACACTACCAAATGTAAAATAGATAACTAGTGGGAAGCAGCCGCATAGCACAGGGAGATCAGCTCGGTGCTTTGTGACCACCTAGAGGGGTGGGATGGGGAGGGTGGGAGGGAGGGAGATGCAAGAGGGAAGAGAAATGGGAACATATTGTATATGTATAACTGATTCACTTTGTTATAAAGCAGAAGCTAACACACCATTGTAAGGCAATTATACTTCAATAAAGATGTTTAAAAAAAAAAAAGTATCCCTGAGTATTTCATTCTTTTTGATACCAGTGTAACTAGTATTGGTTTCTTAAGTTCATTTTGGGAATTTTCCTTGTGGTACAGGAATATTACTGGTTTTTGTATGTATTTTGGTTCCTGCAACTTTGCTGAACTTGCTTATAAGTTTGAGTAATTTGTGTTTGTGTGTTCCTTAGTGTTTTCTATATAAAATATTGTGTCATTTGCAAAGAGAGATAGTTTTCCTTCTTCTTTCCGATATCATGTCATTTATCTCTTTTTCTTGCCTAGTTGCCCTTGCTAGAACCTCCAGTACTGTGTTGAATAGAAGTGTTAAGAATGAGTATCCTTGTCTTGTTCCTGATTTTAAGGAGAAATCTTTCTGGTCATTAAGCATGATGTTAGCTGTGAGTTTTTTTTATAAATGCCGTTTATCAGGTTGAGGAACTTCTATTCCTGTTTTGTTGAGTGTTTTTATTATGGAAGGGTTTTGGGTTTTGCCATATGCTTTTTCTACGTATAATGAAATGATCCTATGTTTTCTTTATGAAGATGGTGTGTTACGTTGATTGATAATCATATATTGAACCAACTTTGCCTTCCTGGGATAAATTCCTCTTGGTTTTAATGTATAATCCCTCTTCTGTGTTGCTGGATTCAGTTTGCTAGTATTTTGTTGAGGATTTTCCTTCTATATTCATAAGGGGTATTGGTCTGTAGTTTTACTGTATCTTTGCCTTTTTTATCAGGGTAATAATCTCCTTATAGAAAGAATTGGGAAGTAATCCTTCTTCTCATTTTGTTTTGATGATGATGTTGTTTTTTGAGTTTGTGAATGGTTGTTGTTAATTCTACTTTAAATGTTTTTTAGAATTCACCAGTTTGGGCCTGGGCTTTTCTTTGGGGGGTGTTTTCTGATTACTGACTCAGCCTCTGTCCTTATTATAGGTTTGTTCAGATTTTCTATTTTTGCTTGAGTCAGTTTTGCTAGGTTGTTTTTCTAGGAATTTGTCTATTTCATCTGGGTTACCTAATTTGTTGACATGTGATTGTTCATAATATTCCCTTATGATCCTTTTTAATTTCTGTGTGATTGGTAGTAACATCCCCTGGTTCATTCTTAATGTAAATGATTTGAGTTTTCCCCTTTTTGCTTTTGGTGAATTCTAGCTAAAGATTTGTCCATTTTTGTTGACCTTTTCCAAGAACCAACTTTTGATTTCTTTGATTTTTCTCTTTTTTTGATTCTCTGATTCATTTATTTTCATTCTAATCTATATAATTTCCTTCATTTTGCCTGCTTTGGGTTTTATTTGGTCTTCTTTTTCTGGTTTCTTAAGGTTGAAGGTGAGGTTATAGTTTCGAAATCTTTCTTCTTTTAATATGGACATTTACAGATACAAATATCTGTAAGCTCTGCCTTCACTGCATCCCAAAGGTTTTGGGATGTTTTGCTTTCGTTTTCATTCATCTCAAAGTATTTTCTAATTGCCCTTGTGATTTCTTCTTTGAACATTGGTAGTTAAGAGTGTGTCATTTAATTTCTCTATATTTTTGAATTTCCCAAATTTCCTTATTGATTTCTAGTTTCATTCCATTGTGGTCAGAAAACATACTTTGTATAGTTTGTAAATATATTGTGACTTGTTTTATGGCCTAGCACATGGTCTCTCCTGGAGAACATTATTATGTTCCCTCAGAAGAATGTGTATTCTGCTTCTGTTGGTTGGAGTATTATGTATATGTCTTTAGGTCTAGTTGGATTATAGTGTTGTTCAAGCCTTCTATTTCCTTATTGGTCTGTCGAGTTTTTCTATCCATTTTGAAAGTGTACTATTGCAGTCTCCAGCTATTACTATTGAATTGTCTATGTCTCCCTTCATTTCTGTCAGTTTTTTTCCTTTGGTACCTGTCCTTGGTTTTCCAACACATGGCAGACATTCATTAATTTTTGGATGAAGTGTGTTAATTTGTCAACTACCTTTTAGTCTCCCTGTATTGTCCTAGCTTATCTTGGATCCATTTCATTAAGTCCATGTTCTTTTTAAATTTTCTCTAGAGTGAGAGTACAAATTCTTTATTGACTAAAATGGGTAAACCTTCTGGCAAAATAAATTCTTTCTCTTTCCCTTCTTTTTTTCCTTCCTTTCTTCCACTTGTTTCTTTATACATTTATTTATTTTATTTATTTATTTTTGGCTGCATTGGGCCTTCATTGCTGCGCCCAGGCTTTCTCTAGTTGTGGTGAGCGAGGGCTACTCTTCATTGTGGTGCGGGAGCTTCTCATTGCCGTGGCTCCTCTTGTTGTGGCGCACGGGCTCTAGGCACACAGGCTTCAGTAGTTGTGGCGCGTGAGCTCAGTAGTTGTGGCTCGCAGGCTCTAGAGCACAGGCTCAGTAATTCTGGCACCCTGGCTTTCTTGCTCCGCGGCATATGGGACCTTCCCAGACCAGGGCTCGAACCCGTGTCCCCTGCATTGGTAGGCGGATTCTTAACCACTGCGCCACCAGAGAAGCCCCCTTTCTTCCACTTTAATGCTATAGAATATTTTCATAAATCCTTCTCTTTTGTTTTCAGATGACCTTTGTCTCAAAACAGTTCTGTGGAAGCCATTTATTTGATCACAACCATTTATTTGATCACATTTGATGACCTTATTACCTATTTACAAGATACTGCTTGAGTCCCCTTCCTAGGACATGAACTTGAAGGCTCATTGTGTATGGCTTGTATTTCTTTTGCCCCTCAGAGTTTGGGAAAGGCAGAAAGATAGTAATTGATTCTAGGACTCTGGACAGCTACAGTAGGTGACATTTTTCTCTGCCATTGTTTTGAAACTCATAAATTGATGGCCACCTTATCAAGTGTGGAGGTGAGGAAAGTATCTTGTTCTATAGGACATGCCCTTGGGGTTTTGCTATTACACTACTGTAAAGTCACCTGGCAGCTGCTTTCATAGCATTGTCGTGTGGGCAGTGATATGGCTGAGGCCTTATTTTTTTCTAGCAAATCTTAGTAATAAAACTAAGACATTTAGACTTAAAAGGTTATTTCCCATCCCTTTTTCTGACTTCTTCCTGGCCAGAGTAGGCATACAGTGAACCATTCTGGCAAGGACATAAGGAGCTATTTTTTCACAGGGAACGTGTCTCCAATTGGGACATTTATCTTTCTCCTGGGCCACTTATTACCTCAGTCCCCTTTCTGAGATACCAGTGGGATATTTTGAATTGTTGACTCACCTTTTACCCTTCTGCTGTATGGTCCTTTGTGTAGGAAGAGCTTTGTGGTGGCTCCTTATATTTATTCCCAGTTGTTTCTTTAGACATTATTTCTGGGATTTTGTGGTGTGAGTTGAGTCTGTTCCCTAGATTCTGAATATTTTTTTACTTTTTTAATAAATTTGTTTATTTATGTAGTTAGTTATTTTGGCTGCGTTTGGGGCTTTGTGCACGGGCTTTCTCTGGTTGTGGCGAGTGGGGGTTACTCTTCGTTGTGGTGCGCAGGCTTCTCATTGTGGTGGCTTCTCTTGTTGTGGAGCACGGACTCTAGGCATGTGGGCTTCAGTAGTTGTGGCACATGGGCTCAGTAGCTGTGGCACACGGGCTTAGTTGCTCCACGGCATGTGGGATCTTCCCTGACCAGGGCTCGAACCCATGTCCCCTGCCTTGGCAGGCGGATTCTCAACCGCTGTGCCACCAGAGAAGCCCTATTTTTTTACTTTTTGATGTTTTTTGTTTGTGTCTTTCAGTTATGAAAGAAAAGGTTCATTAAGGTCTCTGTGCTGTCATATTTTCTAAAATCCATTATCTGTTTTCTCAGTTTTGTTTTCGCTCTCTCTTTTATATTCCATTTCTTCCTTTTCTGTAGGCTCCTTCCTCTCAGCTAGAACCATGCTTATGTCTCTCCTTATCATAGACTGGGGAGTGGAGGGCTTGCCTGTGGTTGATGCTTCTACCACTTTACATCTCTCTCTTCTCTTTATTACTAAATACTTTGGTCAAAAAAGATATTTTATTACTTTTGAGTATAAAAGTAAAAAGGTAACTAAATATAAAGAGTTTAGATAATATATAAAATATAAAGACCTTGGAAATCACCCATAATTCTCACCATCCTGAAATAGTCGTGATTAACATTACAGATAAGCTTCCAGGTTTATATTTTATGATTCACATACCTACTGCCTATCTTGGATCTATTTTATTAGGTCTGCAATCTAATGAAGCTAAATATCAAATGAAGAACTCCATGAGAGCATAAAATGAGAGCTTTATTAATGTTTAATTAAATGTTTACCAGTGTTTCTTACACTTTTATAAAACAGGCCGATTTCATACCAGTCTTCAAAATCATGTTCATATATGGAGAGAAACAACAGTCCAAAAAAATGAAATCATACTATGTATATGTATGAATACATATGTATGAATACATACTATGTATATGTATGAATACAATATATGTATTGTTTTGAAGCTCTGCACTTAGTATATCATAGACATCTTTCTATGCAGTAAATAAAGATTTATGTAGTCATTGTTAATAGCTTTATGGGTTCCATTGTATAAATATAATATTTAGTTAGTTCCTAATGACAGATATTTAAGTTTTTTTGGAATTTTTCTTTATCATAATCTGCACTTCGATGGGTAGTCTTGTTACATCTTTCTGAATTTTTCAATTTCCTTGAGAAACATTTCTAAACATGGAATTTCTGGGTTACCAAGTAGGCACATTAAAAATGTTTAAGCCACACTACTAAATTGTCCTTCTGAAATGTTGATTCAATTATTTGTTCACCAGTAATGTGCAATAATATTTTGGTCAATACCTGCCAACAGCATCCTTGTTAATACTTGCCACATTGGCCAGAAATATGGTATCTATCCTGATCCACGTTTCTTTAATCACATGGAGTTTTTAGTTTCTTTTGTGTGTTGATCGACCGTATTTCTTCTTTTTGGAACTGCCTATCTTATCTTTAACCCAGGTTTCCTTAGATATGCTAATGCTTTTTTCCCCCTGAACATGTGTACCCAGGACATGTACATTTGAGGGGTTAAGAGTGAATATAAGGGAATAAGTGCAACTGCCTGCTTGTTCTTCCCTTCTTCCTTTGATTACACCTACTCTTTCTTTGACTCATTCTTTCTGTGCCTCTCTCTGCTGTGTCTATGCAGGCTGTCCCCAGGCTCTATAGTTCATGCTTTTCTCTTATTACAGTGTCTTTGCACCCTGTCTGCTTCTGTGTTCTTTCTCTCTGCCTCTGTGCACCCGCATTCTGTGCACTTGTGCTCTCCTCCACCCCACCCCATGCTGTCTCTTGTCTCACTGTCTCTGCTGTGTAGCTCTCTTGTTCTTCTGCTTACTCCTTTTCTCCTCTCCTTCTCTCATGTTCTTGCTGTGTTTGTCTCTGTGCTCTTTCTCTCTCTCCTTCTTGTTTTTTCTTTCTTTCCCCCTCCCTTTCCCATCTTTTTCTCTCAATGTCTGGGTGTATACTGGGATCAAAGAAAAGGGATAGTTTACTACTGTCAGTACAAAAGAAGCCATATTTAACAGTTTTTGTTTACAGAGAAAAAGCTGAAGATGAATAATTTCTCTGTATTTTTGACCTCTCATTATTTCCAGTTGCCCACGTTTTCAGCAGTGGGGCAAATGAACAACACAAACTAACTACCAAACAAAGAGACCTCCATGAGAGAATAAAATGAGAGCTTTAGTAATATTTAATTAAATGTTTACCAGTGTTTCTTACATTTTTATAAAACAGGCTAATTTCGTATCACTCTTCACAATCACACATATATGGAGAGAAACAACAGTCCAAAGCAGTATCTTGGAACCCAAGGATACATTTCATTATATGCTAAGAGGTAAAAAGCAAGATATAATATTTACATGTATTTATACGACTGGATCAAAATTAAATATTAGCAGATTATTTTAAGATTATGGGATTATACTTTTTTTAAAAAAAATTTTTCATGTTTTTTTTTAAACAAGAAGCACATCTTTTCTACTATGAAACCATAAAAATTTCTTTGTGACATTAATTAAAAAGTGACCTCAGCCAGACTGATCAAACATAAAACGTTAGTTATGAGCTGGAAGAGAGAATTCTCAAGCTTTTCATTGTGTTCTAGTTTCTGCCTAAAGTACCTGTTTGAACCTCCAATCTAGTCATAACAAATCCTTCTAGAAGCAGAGCGAAAGCATAGAATTAGTACGCAGTTTCTATGCCAAGATAAAGTTAAAAAAATTTTTTTAACTTCAGCTGCCAAGAGTTGAGTTAAGTATACTCCTAGGTTCATGGCCTCTCTTTTTAAAATTTCATTCCCATATCCCATCCTCATTCCTGTCCTCCCGTCGGAACTGGCCTTGTTATGTAAATATCTTTTGGCTTACAAGAGTTCTTACAAAATATGTATTCTGTGTTGTCATGTATTTTCAATGTATATAAAAGGTATGTCATTACTTTTGTTATTTTCACTAAGCTTGTATTTTTAAGATTCATCACATTGCTATACACACGTCTAATTCAGGTTTCTGATCACTGCATAGTACTCCATGGAGTGCATCTACCAATCTACCTATGCACTTGCCCTGTAATGGACACCCAGGTCGCCGTCAATTCCCAACAAGGCAAAACACCAGCAGTGCACATCCTTGTCCATATTGCCTTATGGACCTTGTGAGACTACCTTTGTTGCACAGACCCAGAAGTGGAAATCTTGGATCATAAGCTATATGTATACTTAATTTTCTACATTAGTACCAAATTAATTTCCAGTCTATATTCCTACCTGCAATGCATGAAAATTCCTATACTTCCACCTTTCTGCCAATAATTTATAGTTTTTCCGGATTAGAAATACAAGTTTCTATACCATGGAAAGGTAGCGTTTTGGGGTCATTTCTAATTAAATGTTACTTGTCTTGAGAATCTACCCTATCTCCACTCTGTAATTTCCAAGGGAAGAAAGAGTCTTTCAGAGACTTCCAAAATTACTGCTGTGCTTTCAACCAGAGTGCATTCATATGTTCATCCAGACATAATTACAATATACAACGTGACAAAAGTACAAGAATGGGATATTTTCATTGTTTTTATCAGATTTTGACATATAACAGATAAAAGATATGGAAGATTTTAATAGCAATATTAAGAAGTTTGATTTAAAGTATCTATAGAAAACTTTATTCCCAAAACACAGCAGCCACAGTTGTTCCAAATGCCCACGGAATATTTACAAAAATTAACTGTACATTTAGGCAAAATGTTGATAAATCCGCAAAGTAGAACATTTCTAACTAAGCTTATATTCTCTAACCACAGTACAATAAGGTTGGAATTTAACAACTATAACTTTTTCCTTAAATAAACATTTTAAAACAGTCTAAGCTTTTGGGCTACAGGAGAACTAAAAATTGAGATTATAGAATTTTTTTCATTAATGACAGTAAAAGCACATATCCAAAACTTACGGGATGTGACTAAATCTATATTGAGAGGAAAATGTATAGCCTTCAATGATATTTTAGTTCAACAAACTCAACTAGGAAACAATTGAAATAAGCATTCTATAAATCAGTCCCCAGAATTGATCGATATAACCAAGATCTGGTTCTTTCAAAAAAAAAATAGACCAAATCTCTGGTTATTCTGACCATGAGAAAAGGATCAACACTAATAGTATGGAAGGGTATAACCACAGTCAAAGAAGTGTTTTTTTTAAAAAGATTACTGTATGCAACTTTAAGCTGATATATATATTTTTTTTTCCTTTTTTTTTTTTTTTTTAATATGAATGGCTGGATTTTATTTATTTATTTATTTTATTTTTTTGGCTGTGTTGGGTCTTCGTTTCTACGCGAGGGCTTTCTCTAGTTGTGGCAAGCGGGGGCCACTCTTCATCGCGGTGCGCGGGGTTTTCACTGTCGTGGCCTCTCTTGTTGCGGGGCACAGGCTCCAGACGCGCAGGCTCAGTAGTTGTGGCTCACGGGCCTAGTTGCTCCGCGGCATGTGGGATCCTCCCAGACCAGGGCTCGAACCCGTGTCCCCTGCATTGGCAGGCAGATTCTCAACCACTGCGCCACCAGGGAAGCCCTAGGCTGATATATTTTAAAACCGAAATTAGATGGGTGATTTTCTAAGAAAATATAAATTAACAGAGTTGACCAAGAAGTTTTAAATCCTAAGTAGATCATTAATAATAGAAATTTAAAAGACTGTCAGTAATCTGTAGACCTCCCCACCTCTAACTATGTGCCCTCCGGGAATTTTGTACAAATATATGTGCCCACCAAAAGTATGAGAGGATGTGTTTCTTCATTCCTTTGCCAACTATGGGTAGTATCAGTCTTTTTAATATTTGCTAATCTAATGTGTGAAAAAACTCATTGCTTTAAATTGCATTTTTTAAATATTAGGTTTCAGAGATTGCTCTTTACATTTCTTGTTTTGAGAATTAGCTGCTTATATCCTTTGCCCATTTTTCTCTGAAGAATTTTTCTTATTAATTCTTGAGCATTATTGATATTGTATTAATAGTGTAATAGCATTGTTGTGTACTCAACTTCTTTATTTCTTTTTTCCATGCTAAGAAAGATGTCCCCAACCACAAGATTATAAAAAAGTATTCTCCTTTTTTTTTTTTTTTTTTAATACTTATTTAGGGTGGAGGGCAATGCATTTAAACACTTAATCCACATGGAATTTATTTTGTGTGTCTAGATATAATTTTATTGCCAAATGTTTAGCTAATTGTCAGCAGAGATTTTTAAATAAGAAAGTGATATTCATCAATTAATTTATGAGAAGAAACTAAGCTGGACTCTCATCACTTGGACTTGGTAATTAATAGCCGTGGTTCTTTTGAAATTTCTACCCAAAGCAACTAAAATACTATGCAAACACCTTATCAAAATGGAGAGATTGGAAGAGGAAACTAATTCTGACTGAAATATGAAGGAGTTTTATTGATTAAAGTTGAAGTTAGATCAAAACATCCAAGTGAAACTATCTAAAAACATAGCTACGTATGACCTCATGAGTATGTCATGAGTGGAATAAAGATTTTAGAGCCATCCATGTAAAAAAGGTGATCATAATCCTCACAAATACTAAAGCTAAGAGGAAAGATTTCAGAGAATGCAGAGAAGCAGAGAGTGAGAGGGTCACTTCCAGACCATAATTTTTCAAACCTGATAGAAAATCCTTTGGGACTTAAGTCATCTAGCTCTACCACCCTCTACAAGATTTTAATGATCATTTGCTAACCTTCCAGTTTTTCCTGTATATTGAGGGCTTTAGCTCTTGATTTTCTTTCTTTTCTACCCCAAACCCAGCCACTATCTGGGAACCTTACCATCCTGTTAGTTTCTTGACCTCGGTTCTAATGACAAGTACTTCCATTACATTTTAACTCTACAGTCTCATGGCCTGGAATTTTGGCATTATTCAGATTCGTTATGTCTCTGCAATCTTTACTCATTCATGTATGAAAAGAAATTTTCTGAGGACCATTCTGCAGGCGCAATGCATTTTTGATTTGAGGGGGAGGATATATTAGAGTTATCATCTACCATACTTGCAGAAGTAATTGACCAGTTCTGATTTTCTGATGGTGACTACTAGACAGTTATCACCTTAGTTCCTGCTTTTAGAAGTTCTAATCTTGCCTTTCAGAATTAAATCTACGTCAAAATGTTATTTTGGGGGCAGACGAGCTAGTACGTTTTCGTACTGAAACGCCAGTTGCCAGTTTGAACGGTGCATATCTAAAAACTTTTCACAAGAAAAGACTGTCTTTTGGTGCCATCGACTGTATTTCTAATTTTGACTCTGTCTTATCAATGTGTATCTCTGGTCCTAAACTTTAGTGGTTATAAATAAATGAGCATAAACCCATTTTTCTGAAAGAAAAGCATCTTTCAGCAGGCACCTTGCCGGCAGAAGGTCAGCAATAACAATCTTCATACATGAAGAATAGCTGTATAAGGTGATGTAAGAAAATACAGCCTTTTTCCTATATTAGAGATGTTTTCCTAAGTTCAGTTTCCACCTAAAAAGTCATTATTTAATTGAAAAGCTTTTCTTTTTCCCCCCCTGGGTCTCTATGATGGTTTGTCTGATCAATGAACACGGGAATGAATTTCACCTAGATTTTAATTAAACTAAAAAGTACTACAAAAAGCCTGAAACATCTCTGAGATGGTGGCAGTTACTTTTTCCCCAGTTGTAATAAGGCATTAACAGGTGAGTTTACTCTCACAATAATAGAAATTATAACAGAAGAAGCCAGCCAGTGTGTATCTCCTTTCAAGACTCTCTGCAACAGAAAGCTTAAATCATGGTAGCTGATAATGTGAGTTGACTTGTAGTCACTTCAATCTTTATGCGTAAGCCCAGTTGCAGAGAACAGAGTGGGTTGATTCACATCCAGGCGCTAAGGGATGATGAGATCATTAGAGGAAATGCCTGAGACTCTCCCACGGACTAAGGAAAGTGGATTGTTGTGGTTTACCGACGGCATCTGTAAATGAATTCAGCAACAGTTCTATGTTCTATCCCATGGTGGGTCCTCAGCACAAATTGTCACACACAGTGCAGACCTGTGAATTGTGGTTATTGATTGAATCTGTGGAAGTCAAATTAGCGTGACGGCACGGTTCTGACGGTTTGCACTTAGTGCTAGCCGTAGTGTGTGTAGCACTGCACCAAACGTACAATACCCAGCGCCCACATTTTTGTTGGGACTGTCCACTGTTAAATGGAAATGACGCTGTTGGTCACCTTCCATTGTTCTTGTACCCCTGATTCAGTAACAGAAGATGTAAGAACAGAGAGCCCGAGAAGCTTTTTTCTCCAAATAAGGCTTCATAATCGACATGTATTTTAGTTTGCGTACATGAATAAACACATTGTTATAGCTTTCTTGAGATCCTTAACATACCATAAAAGTCACCTATTTAAAGCGTACAGTTAAGTGTGTTTCAGTGTATTCACCGAGCTGTGCAACCGTCACCCCAGTTTAATTTTAAGACATTTTCAACACCTACCATAAACACCCTATGTACATTAGCAGTCACTCATTTCTCCCAATCTCCCACCCCTGCCCCAGCCCCTGCCCCGGCTGTGGTTACTAATCTGCTTTCTGTCTCTATAGATTTCATTATTCTGGACATTTCATGTAAATGGAATCATACAACATGTGATCTTTTGTGACTGGCTTCTTTCACTTAATATTTTCAGAGTTCATCTACACTGTAGCATGTATTCATTCCTTTTTATGGCCAAATCATATTCCACTGTATGAATGCACATATTTCACTTATCTATTCATCAGTTACTGGACATTTGCATTTCTTCCACTGCTTGGCTACTATTAACAAAGCTGCTGTGAACATCCATGTACAAGTTTTTGTGTGGACGTATTTTACATTTCTTTTGGGCATATGCCGATGAATGGATATACTCTGGATAATACAGTTAACTCTATATTTAACCATTTGGGGAACTACCAGACTGTTATGCAAAGTATTGTTACCATTTTGCATTCCTAGCAGCAATGTATGAAGGTTCCCATTTCTCCACATCCTTGAAAACACTTGTTGGCGTCTGTCCTTTTGATTTTCACCATCCTAGAGGGCTAACTAGATACATTTTGTTGAGAAAGAATTTATTTTTAGACTATTTTCTATTTTTAAATGTTTACCGTTTTATAGGCAGGAATGAACTTAATCAGAAAGATTGAAACTAGAAGCAGAAACACACACACCAAGGCTCCTCCCTCATTTAATCAGATGTAAACGTGTGTGCTTTACACCCAGCGGTGCATACCATGTCCTCTGGAAGTGCCAGAGGTTCTCAGACTCGTTCTCGGAAGGGACCGTCAACACTTCCGCTGCCTCTGCTCCACAGGGTGCTCCAGCCTCTGCTTCAACAGCTCCACCACTCACTTGCCGCTCATTGGCAACTTGTTCCATTTGTCTAAGGCTCCAGCTGGCAAAGGTTTTAAAACTTAAAAAGATCCAAAATCTGCCTGTACTAGATTTCCTGGCTCTGCTTCCAGTTCTGCTCTCTGAAGGCACAAAAGAGACCTAATCTTCTACCTCTCAGGTCCCCACTTCCTTCCCTGAAGTATTTTCCCTCAGGTCTTCACTCTTTGAACCGTTTCTCACAGGTCATCCTTTCTACTCCCCTTTCCTAAGTTGACAGCTTCTGGGTCTATTTGTTGACATCCTGTTTTTAAGCATGTCCCTTTGAACTAAGCATGTTGTGCTTCAGATGGTGACAGAGGATTTATCATCTTCCTTTCTGTAAGCTAGAACATTTCTATGGCCTAACATATGTTTTACTCCTATTGAACTCACCAAAGCCATTAAACCTTTATTGCCACACTCTTCCTTGTAAGTTTTTGTTTTGTTTATTCTCATTTCTTAAACTGACAATACATGGTACAAAATTAAAAATATAGAAAGGAGTATTTGATACAGTGTCTTCCCTCTCCCGTTTCCCAGGCACCCATCTTTCCTTTCCAGAGCTACTCAGTGTGACTTGTTCTGGCATATCTTTACAGAGATTTTTAAAACACTTTATAGAAGTTTAATTTACATACCATAAAATACATCCATTTTAAGTATACAATTCAATTATTTTTAGTAAATTTACAGAGCTGTGCAATCATCACCACAATCCAGTTTTAGAACACTTCTGTTACCCAGAAAAGTCCCTTATACCTGTTTGCAATCAATCCACATTCCCAGCCCCAGACAACCTCCAATCTGCCTTTTTCCTTTTCTGCACATTTCATGTAAATAGAATTATATAATATCTAGTCTTTGCATCTAGCTTCTTAGCATGATGTTTTCAAGATTCATCCTTGTTATAGTGTGTACCAGTACTCCTTTTTATTGCTGGTTAGTATTCCATTGTATGGCTCTACCACATTTTGTTTATCCAGTTGCCAGTTGTTGGACATTTGGATTGTTTCATTTTTTTTTTTTTTTTCCGGATAACGTGAATCATGCTGCTATGAACATTTTTGTAAAAGTTTTTCTGTGGACATAGGTTTTCATTTCTTTTGCATATATACGCAGGACTGGAATTGCTGGGTCATATGGTAAGTTTATGTTTAGCTTTTAAGAAAATGCCAAAGTGCAAGCCCCACAAACAGCAAGAAAGTTGAAGAATGAGGTCAGCATTCAAAAATGGGGTCAAATCTACAGCTGGGAAGTGGTGTACAGACAGGTAGAATTTAGATCCTGAGCCTTTAATAAGCACTACCTTCGCTCAGTGCTCTCTGTTTTTAGACTCTATATGAGAACACCTAGGGCTTCCCTGGTGGCGCCGTGGTTAAGAATCCGCCTGCCAAGGCAGGGGACACGGGTTCGAGGCCTGGTCAGGGAAGATCCCAGATGCAGTGGAGCGACTAAGCGCATGTGCCACAGCTACTGAGCCTGCATTCTAGAGCCCGGGAGCCACAACTACTGAAGCCCATGCGCCTAGAGCCCATACTCCGCAACAAGAGAAGCCACTGCGATGAGAAACCCGCACACCGCAACCAAGAGTAGCCCCCGCTAGCCGCAACTAGAGAAAGCCCGTGCACAGCAATGAAGACCCAGTGCAGCCAAAAAAATTAATACATAAAATAAATAAGTTCAAAAAATAAATAAACAAATTAAAAAAAAAAAACAGAACACCTAATGCAGGTGGGAAGGTGGGAGGGACACTGTAAAGGTCATCTATGCTACATGTACAAGAACCCCGAGAGCACACCAATAGGTACCACATTTTTCACTGCTGTAGCCGATCATTCCCCCTGTACTACCACACTGTAGCATTCCCTTCCCTGATCTACTGCTACAGTCTCTTTGGAAGGTGTTTCAGAACTCTTGTTATGAGAGTGCCAGTTGAACTGTCCTCACTTCCTTCATTTATACCAGGATTGAAGACCTTGTGGTCCGAGATCCTGTCCAGAGAGCAAGCAGGCTAAGACTCTGTCTTTGTTGATGTATTTCATCAGAAAGGGCTCTACCCCCTCTCCTAGTTCATGGTGTGAAGTGTTCTTAGCCTCTCAGGAAAGTGGGGAGAATTGGAAAGACTCTACATGAGAATGCTAGGCTTTGTAAAACACTTTAGTTTTTTAAAAATAAGACTCATTTTGTATTGGACTTATAACAATCCTATGAAATACAAAGAAAGCCAAGAATCAGTGACATGAAATGATCACCAGTAAGAACTACAACAGTCACCGCTTATCTCGTAGCACAGGGCATTGTCCATGATCCTTAAGAAGAGTTACTAGAAATGCCTCGCCCATCCTGCCCCTAAACACCAACACAGCAATCATGTACCTTGAACGGTACATGATTGCTGTGTTGGAGTTTAGCGGGAGCATCTCACTTACCAGGGACTGGACTTTTACCTTGATTCCTTTGTAGTGACGGAGACATCCCTGGTGATGAAAAATTCCCTGGGATTGCAACCTCCAAGCCAGACATTTTGTGTGACACAAACTCAAGAACTCCCCAAGTCCTGCAGTAGCAGAAACAGTCACATATTTGAGAGTAACCCAGCATCTGAACTTGGGGACATTTCAGTGACAGCTCCAGTCCAGAGTGCCAGGCGTCTCCTGGCCCTGCCTCCAGCTCCAAGCCAGGGACAAATAGAGAGTAAGCACGTGGATGATATTAAAACCAAGCTTTCAAAGATTCTGGATGCCTAACACATCCCAAAAGAAAACCAAGATCCTCCACTACTCCCTTTAGGAATCCCTGATATTCACCAGCCGCTGGCCTGCACCGATCCCCTCAGCCAAGAGGAGCAGCCTGGTTCTGAAAATGCTGATCTGGGAAAGAACAGCCTGAGTCGTGAGGACCTAGGGACACTCGAAAATGGGATCGAATCCAGCAGTGGTCTTGCAGACATTACTACACTGGCGGAGGATATTCACCTTCCCCAGCTCTTTAGTTCTTTGAAAGATCTTGATCAATCCCAAGGTCCCAACGGGATCAAAGCCAAAGATGCCAGAGCCTTTAAGGTGAATCAGGTGCAGGAAAAGCCAAGTGTCATAAAGGTTCCCTCTGATCAACCCAGGAAGAACAAACAGAAAGCCTCTGAGCCTATCAGTGGCGCTCCCAAGGCCAAAATCCAGCCAAAGAATCCAGAGTGCCTGTTAGGGGGAGAAGTGGTTACATGCCACGCTGCAGTCAGTGACAGGGCTCCTGTGAACACGGCCAAGCACTCTCAAGGCAAACCTCAGAAAGCTGCATCCAGAAAGATCAGCAAAACTAAGAGCCACGGGCAGGAAAAGACCAAAAGGACCAGAGGAAGAAACAAGGCTGAAGAGAACAAGCAGTCAGGGAACAAAGTCAAGGCAGAAGAGAAGCCAACAATTCCCGAGACGAAGCGAAAAAAACACCAAACTGAGCTTTAAAAAGCCTCGAACCTCCCTAGGCATGCGCATGCTGGAGTCTGTGAAGGTTCTTCATGCGCTGGGGAAGAAGGATGATAAGAAAACTGGGCTCTCTTCCTGTCGGCTCTTGGGAAATTCAAGCAACCCCAAAGACCCCCAGCCATCCAGCCATGGCGGCATACCCCACATGAGGGTAAGAGTGCTGAGAAAACTCAAGTCGAAGCCCAGAAACCAGTCAGCAGTGCTGAAACAGAGTGTCTATCCTCATCCCAGTATGAGCGGCCTCCTCCTGGGAAGGTCAAGTTGATACCTCTGCCTTTTTCTGCCTGGGACAAGCCTCAAGCTCGACCCGCTCCTCGGAGGCCACAGTCTCTGGCCTCACATCGGCCTGCTGGGGCTTACCGTGCCCAGCCTGGTTCTACTGACTCAGCTCAACCTGCTGCAGTCAATTCATCCCAGCCAGTTCCTGCCTCTCTGCCAGGTCCCGCCAAACCAGCTCAGCCAACTGTGACCAACCCAACCCAACCGGCTTGGACCAACCATACCCAGCCTCGTGTCCCCTCAGTCTGCTGCTCTTAGGCCTGCACCCTACAAAACTTCATCTGGCGCTTCTCTCCAGCGGGAAGCCTGTTCCCCCTGCTGTGACTAAGCGCCAGTCCCCATCCAAGCTCCAAACCCAACTTCTATGCCAAGACTTCAGCAAGCAACGAGTTCCATGGAGGGAACCCAACGTGCCTGAGCCAGTCATGTCAAAGCCCATCGAACAAGAGCAGAGGCCAGAGCGAGAGGCCATGAAGAGGCGGGCTCAACAACGTGAGAATGCTGCCAGATACACCTCTTCGGGGAAGCTGCAATTTTTCACTGAGAGGGAAAAAGAAATGGAAATTGCTGTCTACTACGGATACGTCAAGTGAGAGCTGCTAGGATTCTTGGTGCCACCTTGGCTACCAGCTGTTCTTCCATACATAGGTAAGATAGGTATAGAACTGAATAAGTAAATGGAATACAATTAATAGATGAGTAATAAACCTTAAGAATTTTGAGATGCTGCTAACTGGGGCGTGAGAAAGGAAGGACTGAAAGTTGGATGGGAGAATGAAGGAAAGGGGTAAAAACTGAGCAAAGAGGAAGGAACTTGGCCCAGGGCTAGGAAGGCCAAAAGAGACGTATGGATTTAGGAAAGGAAGCAGGAGCGAGGATGAAATGGCAGAAGTAAAAAGCAGGGTCAGAGGTCTGGGTTGAAAGAACACAATTGGAGTAGAGTTGAAGGTGACAGAAGATGAGTCTAGGTTTACTAGGAGAAATAGAAAAAGTCTCTCGGGGACGCTGGCCTTAAGTCTCACAACCACCAGATAGGTATTTCAGAAAACAAGAGGTTCAGGACACATCTCTGAAAGGTCTGAGTTGCCTTATTCAGGTGTGACTATAGTGGGGGAATAGGGAAATCTACCAGAGAAGTGGCTAGGGCTCAGAGTTATCCTAGGGGCAGCTGACGACAGGGGCAGAGCCAAGGGAACTGCTGCATCAGGAGGCCCACGAATAGGGCCTGGTATGTAAATCACGATGTACTCAACACCTAAGCACGAGGGGAGCGAATGCGCTCTTCAGTTAACCTTGGCAAAGACAGGCAAGGCCGGTATTCCTGTGCCACTTCACTTACAGAGGTGCAGCAAAGGGCTGAGGTCACATCCCATGTGGAGGTACAAGGACTCAATTTGAGGCCCAAATGCCTCTGAAGTCCTCTGTATTTGCAGATGCCCGTAGGCGGCCAACCTGGCTTTCAGAGCACAGCATCCTGAGGTTACTGGTGGACGAGATCAAACTTCTGCACGCGCCTAAATATTAACTTGAGGGGCTTCCTCCATTGAGCAGGGCACGTGCCGCCTTTTGTAAACATCACCATCTACTGAAACGCATGAGAAAAAATCCGACGGAAGCGTCCACTCTCACGGGTGAGAGTGGTGGGGGCACGCGCACTGGGCAGCAGCTCCAACAGCCACAGGACGCAGGCGCCCAGGGGTTCAGAGGCTCCCTGGGAGGCCTCGTGGGGCAGCTCGAGGGAGTGACGATGGGAGAGAGCGGCAGGGCTGGGCGTGAAAAGGAATGCAGTGGGGAGAAGGGAGAGATGGAGACAGTGGATAGTGACTATGGGAAAATGGGCAATTTTCATTTTCAAAATTATTTTTTTGAGATGTCATTCACATGCCATAAAATTCACCTTCTGAAACTGCAAATTCAGTGTCATTTAGTACATCCACAAGCCTATGCAACCATCACCGGCATCTAACCCATCACGTTTTCATCACCCCAAAAAGAAGCCCCCTTAAGCATCAGCAGGCACTCTTCATCCCCTCTTCCTTCAGCCCTGGCAACCATTAATTTGCTTTCTGTTGCTATGGTTTTGCCTTTTCTGGACATTTCATGAAATAATACAAATGTGACCGCTGTCTCTGGCTTCTTTCACTTAGCATAATGTTTTCAAGTTCGTCCATGTTGTAGCATGTGTTAGTACTTCATTCCTTTTTATGGCTGTATAATATTTCACATATCCACCACATTTAAAAAAATCCATTCATCCACTGATGGGCATTTGGGTTTTTTTCACTAATAATGTCCATTTTTTGAGAGTTTATTCTGTGCCAGGCAGCACCAGGCTGAGTTACTGACCTTACTTCACAGATTAAGAGGCTTGGAGAGTGTGAAGAGTTTGCCCTAGATTAAGAGCTAGCAATTGGGGGAACTGGGGTTTGAACTCAGGCAAACTTCAGAGGTAATAGATTCACATGACAGAACACTAGAAAAGGTACACAAGGGTATTCAATGAAAAGTGACCCTTTTCCCCACGTTCCCCAGCCACACATTTCCCTCCTCAGAGACATCTGCTTTGGCCGTGCTGTGGATCCTTCCAGAGAAATATTTATACCCCAACATTTATGTATCACAACTTATTGACTAATCTGTCCCACTGATTTGAAATGTCACTTTTATGGTATAACAGATTCTTATACGTATATATATATTTTAATGTATTTATTTATTTATTTTTGGCTGCTTTGGGTCTTTGTTGCTGTGCGCAGGCTTTCTCTAGTTGCGGCAAGCGGGCTTCTCATTGCGGTGGCTCCTCGTGTTGCCGAGCACGGGCTCTAGGCGCGTGGGCTTCAGTAGTTGTGGCACACAGGCTCAGTAGTTGTGTCTCACGGGCTTAGCTTCTCCATGGCATGTGGGATCTTCCTGGGCCAGGGATCGAACCCATATCCCCTGCATTGGCAGGAGGATTTTTAACCACTGCACCACCAGGAAAGCCCCTTATACGTATTTATATTTCTCTTTTCAGAGCTGTCCTGACTCTTTCTTGCCTATCTGTTATGTTTGCCATTTCTCTAAAATTCTTTTTATCTTCTTTTTGATTTAAAAAAATTTTTTCCTCTTCTTGTTTGTTTCTCTTAAGGCATTATCCATTATGTTCATTCACTCGTATTATTTTATTTAATTTATTTAATTAATTAACTTATTTATTTTTGGAGGTGTCGGGTATTAGTTGCAGCACGTGGGCTCTTTGTTGCAGTGCGTGGGCTCTTCCTTGCGGCTCGTGGGCTCTCCAGTTGTGGCGCGTGGGCTCCAGAGCACGTGGGCTCAGTAGTTGCGGCGTGCGGGCTTAGTTGCCCTGCAGCATGTGGGATCTCAGTTCCCCAACCAGGGACCGAACCTGCATCCCCTGCACTGCAAGGTGGATTCTTAACCACTGGACAACCAGGGAAGTCCCCACTCTTGTATTATTTTAAATTTAGTCCTCATTTCTGAAACTTTTTTCTTTTATTTTGAATTCTGTCTTGAGTTCTATCATCTTACCTAATTCTGGTTTATGCTGTTCTTTCATCTTTTTTTTATTATGGTAAAATATACATAAAACAAAATTTATTATTTCAACCATTTTCAAGTATACAATTCAGTGACATTAAATACATTCACAATGCTGTGCAACCATCACCACTGTGCAAATTCAAAATAATTATGTCAAAAGATTGAGCAGGACATCAGAAAGATGGAGGCAGCAGCATAGCTTCTGAATCTCTCCAAACCCTTTCATGGAAGAAGATCAACTAAAACCAAACACCCATAGGTGGCATTTATCAGCATTTACCATTTCCAGAACTTTTCCACCATCCCAAACAGAGACTCTATAGCCACTAAACAATAACTTCCCATTCCCTCCTCGATCCATGTTCTTTCATCTTTCGCATTGTTTTTCCTAACATCTTTTAGCCCACTTTGAAATAATAGGTTACAGTTTTGATCTGTTTTGTGGACCTGTCTTTTCCAACTTGATTTTATTGTCTGAAGACATGCTATTCTGCTCCTTATTCTCTTTTTTCTTACACTACCTCTGTACGGGATTTGATCCCAATCCTTTTCTGTTACTGATTTTTGGATGAAAAAAGTTTTACAGCACTTTGAAAAGGTGGTGCGAGGCCATGTGGAAACATGTTCTTCATGGCTGTTTCATCAATGCTTCACTTATACTGCTTTGGAATAACTGTTTTCCAGGAGGCATAAACCAGTGGGCTTTACCATTGGACAGAGTGCAGAGAAAGGACCCCACGAAAGCTGATCACCTTAGCAGAAATGACTTAGTTATGATTTCACCCAAGATTGGTCACAAACCAGCCTGGGAAACTCAAGGCACCAGAGACAAGGCATAATGCCATCTTTCCTTCTCTCTGCCTCAGCTCTCAAGGATTGGTCACCTCCATGTTATTAGTAACTATTATTTGGTTTCTGTTCATAATTACTATCAGGAGACACAGCACTTAGGGGCCTAATTACACTGCCTAGCTACGCACCATTCTTCTTCATCTTGGCTTCCTGTCCACCAGCAGGAACCTGATTTAGTTTTGTTCTCCCTTCACCACAGCCCAGTAATTTTTGTGCATGACTCTCAGTCTCACCAGAATCTGTATCTCTCACTCTGCCCCAACATTCCACCCCATCATTCGCTCCCTGAAGTGTACTCTAGAAATTTCGGTCAACTGGATATTTTACCACTGTTCACCATCTCTTATGAAACCAGAAGACGAGCAGCTTTCTTATGGAATGACGGAGAACTTGTAAAGATAAAACACCAGTCTGCAGGAGAAAGGGAAGAAGAGAATGATGGAAATCGTTTCTGCAAAACTAGTTTTACATTACGTTTTGTTTGTTCCTGGTAAAGAAACTGAAATCTTCTAAACATTAAAAAAAAAATCTAAACCACTAAAGTCAATAATACAGGAATATAACTTTTGAAAAAAAGTTCTTTGGCTGCGCAGCATGTGGGATCTTAGCTCCCCAACCAGGGGTTGAACCCACGCCTGCTGCATTGGAAGCGCAGAGTCTTCACCACGGGACCACCAGGGAAGTCCCAGGAATATCACTTTTAAAGGAGAAGTTATAAACCCCTTGGTTCTATGAACTGGAGATTTTTAGTAAGAAGTCATGTATTTTAAATGACTTGGAGCTTTAAAGGAAGGAAGGAAGGAAGGGAGGAAGGAAAGAAGGAAGGAAGAAAAAGGGACTTCCTTGGTGGGGCAGTGGATATAATATCAAAAGTAAATTAATTAATTAAATAAATTTTAAAAAGAAAAAAAAAATGCTGAAATCCACTGACTAATTATTCAGGCTATTATATCTTGCTATTTCCAGATACATCCCTTTATAAACTTTTGGTAAAAGGTTATCGTATGTCAGAACAAATGAATTACAGACTTTTCTATTTTTCCAAAATTTGAGAAATTCCCTTACATTTCTCCCTTCAAATTTTATAACAAGGGAAAAGTAGTGACAACCCTTATACTTACATTCAATTGCATCATCTGGCCACATGCCTTCTACATCAATCAAGTATCTACAAAACAACAAAATTCGAGTCATTTGTAAATAAAAAGGAAAGAAAATCAAGTTTTTGCAAAAAAAGGTCCAATTGTGCTTTACAAATACAGATAGAAAAATCCTAAGAAAATATCAGCATATCTAATCAATAATTATTAAAGCATGATATATACCATGACTACAAAAAGGCTTTATTCCGGAGTTTCCCTGGTGGCGCAGTGTTGAGAATCTGCCTGCCAATGCACGGGACACGGATTCGAGCTCTGGTCTGGGAAGATCGCACATGCCCCGGAGCGACTGGGTCCGTGAGCCACAACTACTGAGCCTGCGCGTCTGGAGCCCGTGCTCTGCAACAAGAGAGGCCGCGATAGTGAGAGGCCCGCCCACCGCGATGAACAGTGGCCCCCGCTTGCCGCAACTAGGGAAAGCGCTCGCATAGAAACAAAGACCCAACACAGCCAAAAAAAAAAAAAAAAAAAAAAAAAAAACAGGCTTTATTCCAAGGACCAAGGATGCAAGGATAACGCAACTTTAGAAAATCTATTAATATAGTTATTTACATTAATACAACAATTTAATCAATAAATGAAAGAGAATAAAATACAGGACCAAACTGGCAGATGTTAAAAAGTTATCTGATAACATACAACGGTCAGTTTCGGTCAAAATGCTTTGTACACTAAAAACAGGAGACTTAATATGACAAGAGTATTCATCAAGAACCAACAAATAACAAAAGACAAATTAGGACAAATATTAACATCATATCTAAAAAACCCTATCTAATCAACCACAGGAGCCAGAAACTTAGGAATCACCATCACTGACAGCTATTTCTCCCTCACCCTCATCCTCAACCCACCACCAGTGCTGACAATGATACTGCCTACATACCTCTAGAATCTGTCCACATCTTTCCACCAAAATGACCACCATACCCTGGTCCAAGCCACCATTATGCCCAATTTCTACACAAGTCTCCTAACTTGCTTCCTCGCTTCCACTCTTTCTCCCTGCAGTGTATTCTCCACTCGGTAGCAAAACGATAGGTTGAAAATGCAATTGGGTATGTTCCACACACTCACCTTCAACAAAAATAGTTCAATGGTTTTCTATTACTCTTCAAGTCTGAAACCTTAAACATAAGCCTGCACGATCGAGCTCCTACCCACACTTGCAGCTCCATTATAATGACATGCTCCCCCAACGGCCCCACCTTCCTGGCCAGTTCCTCCAACACAGCATATGCTTTCCTCTTAGAGGGTCTTTTGCTATTCCTTATGCTCAGAAATCTCTCCCCAACGTCCCTATCTGGTTAATACCTACTCATCCTTCAGATATCAGCTGAAACATCCCTAAACCTTCTCTAATCTCCATGATGAGATCAAATCCTCCCTAAAATATGCTCTCATGGTACCATGTCCCTCTCCTTGGCACCTGTCAGAGTTGTAATTCTACATGCAGAGTGTGATTCTTGAATAGCTATTCCCTCTCTGGACTGCTAGAATTCACAAAGGGCAGGCAGGTCAAGTCTCCTCACTCACAAAATTTCTCAAGTCTTTTTGCTAGCACCCAGCACAGTGCTTAAACATAACAGATGCTCAATACGTATTTCCTGCATGAACAACCATACATTGGTACAGTGTAGCAACACCCACAAAAAGCATAAGGGCATAAACTCCTTGATGCAGAAGTCCCATTCTGAGTGAAGTTAACTGAGACAAAGCATATATATTCAAAGATGTTCACACAGGAATGTTCATTACTTTGATGTTTTATAATATCAAAAACTTCTGACTTGTACATGTTCATCAGTAAGCAAAGGAACAATGCAGCCTTAAAAAAAAAAATAAACCGATCAACAAAGGATTAATCTCCAAAATATATCAATAGGTCATGCAGCTCACTATTAAAAACACAAACAACCCAATCAAAAAATGGGCTGAAGACCTAAATAGACATTTCTCCAAAGAAGACATACAGATGGCCAAGAAGCACACGAAAAGCTGCTCAACATCACTAATTATTAAAGAAATGCAAATCAAAACTACAATGAGGTATCACCTCACACCGCTTAGAATGGGCATCATCAGAAAATCTACAAACAGCAAATGCTGGAGAGGATGTGAGGAAAGGGAACCCTCTTGCACTGCTGGTGGGAATGTAAACTGATACAGCCACTATGGAGAACAGTATGCAGGTTCCTTAAAAACTAAAAATAGAATTACCATATGACCCAGTAATCCCACTACTGGGCATATACCCAGAGAAAACCATAATTCAAAAAGACATATGCACCCCAATGTTCACTGCAGCACTATTCACAATAGCTAGGTCACGGAAGCAACCTAAACGCCCATCGACAGGTGCACGGACAAAGAAGATGTGGTACGCATATACAATGGAATATTACTCAGCGATAAAAAAGAACGAACTTGGGTCATTTGTAGAGACGTGGATGGACCTCGAGACTGTCATACAGAGTGAAGTCAGTCAGAAAGAGAAAAACAAATATTATATATTAATGCATATATGTGGAATCTAGAAAAGTGGTACAGAAGAACCGGTTTGCAAGGCAGAAATAGAGACACAGATGTAGAGAACAAACGTATGGACATCAAGGGGGGAAAGCGGGGCAGGGCGGGGGTCGGTGGTGGTGAGATGAATTGGGAGATTGGGATTGACATATATACACTAATATGTATAAAATAGATAACTAATAAGAACCTGCTGTATAAAAAATAAATAAATTTTTTAAATTCAAAAATAAATAAATAAATAAACTAATTAAAAAAAAAAAAAAAAAAAAAAAAGAATGAGGTTGGGAGACTGTCAAAACAGCACACAGATCACACACTCAAGCCCCGGAAGATGGGGAACTGCCTTAAGTCCCCCACTTCGGATGACATCTCCCTGCCTCACAAGTCTCAATCCGACTGGGCTAGCTTTGGCAAGGGGACGGAGCTGGATCAGGAGCTGCTGCTGCCATATCTGGATCAAGTTCCAGTTTTGGTCTCTCATCCAACACCTAGTCAGACTCGCCTAGCACCTCAGCTGAGAGGAGCAAATTAGGATAGCTCAAAGAATAGGCCTCATACAGCATCAGCCTGAAGGAGTTTATGACCCTGGAAGAAATGGATCAGAAAAAAGGATCCGGGGGACTTCCCTGGTGGTGCAGCGGCTAAAGACTCCACACTCCCAACGCAGGGGGCCCGGGTTCGTTCCCCGGTCAGGGAACTAGATCCCACATGCATGCCGCAACTAAGAGTTTGCATGCCACAACTAAGGAGCCCACCGACTGCAATTAAGACCCGGCGCAACCAAATAAATGAATAAATAAAATAAAACAAATATTTAAAAAAAAGATCGGGGAGTGTGTGATCTGTATGATGCACTTTGTTTATGAGAACCCAATTTGATTTCTGCTGTGTATGCAGATCACCTGGGCTGTACAGATGACTGGCTGATGAGATCCTTCACGTGCCCCTCCTGCATGGAGACAGTTGATGCAGCACTGCTTTTGTCCTACGAGACTAACTGAGCCAGTGTCTCTCACCTGACTTCAAGTGAACCATCATTTTTGGTGGTTTTGATCTTTTGTGGTTGAGCCCAAAGAGCCAGGGATTAGGAATTAAGATCATGCATGAAAGTTTCCTAAAAATTCCTGAACGGCTGCAGATGTTGGGGAAAAGCACGTGATATTTTAGAAATTTAGGGGGAAAAAGGAGGATGGTATTTTTATGTAAAGCCTTCACCCAGTGTTGAAAAATATAATTGTTATTTAGATCTTGTTATTCCTCCAGTACATAGGAATTGTGTAAAGTGTTACAGCAGCTATATATGTTTCAACTGTGTGCCAAAGATTAGGATAAAGATAGTGGTTGTTTTTCCTAAGTGAGATAACTTTCTTCTTCCCCCTACCCAAATTCTTTTCTGAAGTTGCTGGCATTTGGGTCAAGGTTTTATGAAAAGCCACATTTTAGAACACTGGCACAAAAAAAGGAGTTTTAAGCTGGTTTGCATAGTTCTTTTTTTGTTTTAGAATAAACATAGAGCACTTATATTTTTTACTTTATAGGAACTCCACAAGTTAAGGTCCCATTGTTCTTTTGCTGTGATTGTTGTTACTATTGATGTTGCTGTTTTCTGTCTTTGCTGGTTCTTTCTAATCTACCATTTGTCATTATTGGCATATGATCATCTCAGGGTCACAAGATGGCTGCTGTAAAACCAAATATCATATTCTCACAAAACAAGGAGGAAGCAGAAAAAGAGCCCAAATGGTCATTTTCCTAATGCCTATTTATCTTTTCTCAGAGAAAAATATCATTCTCATAAGCACAATAACAGCCTTCCCTTAATTACTCATTTGCCAAAACAGACTGATATGACCATTCGTAAGACAATTCATGGCAAAGAGGGATATGATAATGATTGTCTTAGCCTAACAAGGATTTATCCACTCAAGCTGAATGCTTCACTCCTCAAAAAAGTCATAAAGCTCTATGAGCAAGGAAGAACTACTAAGTGACTGTTAAGTAAACCATCAGAATTGTTTGTCCAAGACCATACGATTCTTTCTTTCCACTGGAAATGGAATTCATTGCCTTAGGTCTTTTTCAATAGTGTACTATTACTGTTGGGGCTGGCTCTGTGCTTGAAAACCAGCTGAAAACCAGTTATAACCTGTTACAAGTGCTATATCTGTTTGC
>NW_028121970.1:0-44389 GCF_965194805.1 Balaenoptera borealis | reverse complement strand
AGCTGAAGTAGTCTGCTGCATGACCTCCTGGCAAGGAGTGGCAGGCACACTGTTTCTTTCGAGAACACGCACTCTTCCTCCCGAGGAATTCCTGCAGGGTGCCCAAGATGGGCGCCCGCCCGCCTCTGCCCCCGTGCTTTTCCTTCAGTTTCCTGGCCCCAAGCCTCTGTTCCAAAGGGGCCAAACATGCTTTAGCCCTCAGGATCCGGTTTCTACGTGCAAACCCAGCCTGTGGAGCAGCCCCTTCTGCTCAGCTACAAGAGAGCCATGCGACACACCAGGCGCTCCTGTGAGGAGCCTTTTGTAAGCAGAGGTTCTCTGCAAGGTGACGTGCCTAGCCAAGACAGCGCTTCAGTCAGGCGTTGTCGACCCTGGAACTTTCAATCTCCCAGCAGTGCTTCGGGAAAAGTGTCCATCATTTTAGGCTGGTTGTAAAGTTACATTTCTGCTGGAGGTGAAGGGTCGTCAGCTTTGAGTTCGTAGAATCCATGTAACTCGCCGGGTATGATTCAGTGCAGCTAATAGCTAAGCCGGGAGTCTGACAGGCATTGCACGTGACACCGTTGCCCCACTCTGGTACCAAGACTGCTTTCCAGAGTTGGAGGTCTGGCTCTCCGCCGGAGCAAGCCGTGTGTTGCCCTGCCCTCTGCATGCGCAGAATGGAGGCCAAACACCCAAGTGGCTGCACGTTACTACTCTGAAGCCGCAGTTGACACTTTGGCTACACGTGTTCTTCCTTGACCTGGGTCCAGGCGTGAGAGAGCCTGCAGTCCTGAGAGGCCTACCAGTGTTAAGGCAGTACCTTCACTAAGGCTTCTCAGAAAGATCTGCACTGCAACACTTTTCATGGCACACGCGGACCTTCCTTTGGCGGCATGGGGGCAGGTTTCCTAACCACTAGCCAAGAAGGCTTTGGGATGAGCTCCTAGTGAGGAACTGCACACACACCCTGGTTCTTTCGAGAAAACTCACTCTTCCTCCATTGCCTCCTAGGGAACTCCTACGGTGATTACAAAACAGGGAGCAGGACTTGGTTTCAGGCAGGTCTGAGCACGCAGCTCTCCGGACTGCCAACGGGACAGATTTTGCTTTTCTCGTCCAGCCCCCTTTTCACGGTTGCCACACAGCTCATGTAGCTGAAGTCCCCGGGCAGCCAAAAGAGACCCATGTCACATACTGTACCCATTCGCTGAAAGCACTTTGGAAAGCCAGGTTTCCTCCGGCAGGGAATTGCGCGAGCCAGTGTACGCCTTCGTTTCTCCTAGGTCATGGTACATCTTGCAACGGCCTAGCAGTCTTTGAAGGACGACGGCCTATTTCTCCCTCGAGAGGTGAAGTCCGGGGTGCTGCTTCAGGGAGCAAGAGGTCAAGTATGGATTCCGAGAACTCGTGTAAGCACGGTGTTTTTCCAAAAGCAGCTCAGGGTTACAAAAGGAGGCCACCTCGCATTGCCCAGAAGCCCCGTTACAACGTGTTCTTCAGGCATCCTCTAAGCTCTCCAAGTCGAGCTCTCCGATGGAGGAAAAACGTTGTTGCCCAGCCTCCTGCATACAAAACAGTAGAGTCCAAAGACCCTTGTGGCTGGGTGTTGCTCAGCAGGCTCAGATGCCACTTCTGCTCCACAGTGACCTTCCTCGGAATACGGTGCAGACGCTCGCATCGCATCCTCATCCTTACAGAGTCTTGAAAGGGCACACCAGCATTTACAGCAGTTCAGTCGGGAAGGCCTCTTTGAAACTGCTGACTGCGACTGTGCTGGTGGAAAGAAACACTGCACCTTACCTTGAGTCTGGCGCTCGTCTGAATTATGCCCTAGACAACGTCCTCTGCTGGATGTACTCCTAGCAAGCAATTGCCAGCATTCCGTTTCACTGGGCAAAGTCTCCGTTCCTCCCTGGGTATTCTCGCAGGGTTGAGAAGGTTGGCGACCGCAGGGCTTTTCATTAAGCACTCATCATGGAAAACACGGACCTTCCTTGCAACACGCGGGCAAGTTTCCTTCCCACTGGCCAAGAAGGCTTTGGGATGAGAAACCTAGCAAGGAACTGCACGCACTCTGGTTCGTTCAAGAAAATTCACTCTGCCTCAGGTTGCCTCTCAGGGTAATCCAGGGGTGAATAGAAGACGGGCAACAGGACTGTTTCTCAGGCAGCTCCTGAGGACGCAGCTCTCCGGTTGGTCACTGGGGCAAATTGTGCCCTTCCCGTCCCCCTCCACTTTCACGGTTGACACCTAGCTCGTGTACCTGAAGTTCACAAGCAGGCCACATAGACACATGCCACACACATGGGCCCTTCCATGACAACACTTTGGCTAGCAGGAGTCCTCCTGAGCTGAATGGCGTGAGCCGGTGAACGCCTTAGTGTCGCCTACCTCACCGTGGATCTTGCAAAGGCCTAACGGTCTTCAAAGGCTGAGAGCACATGTCTCCAGCTGGATCTGAAGTCGACGTGCTGCTTGCGAGGGGAAGACGTCAGCTAGGAATTCTGAGAACCCTTGCCATGGCGGTGTTGGTTCCAGTGCAGCTCAGGTTTACCAACTGGGGTCCCCTTGCCTTGCACAGCAGACCAGGGAGAAAACTCTTCCTGAGGATTCTTCCAAGCTGTGGCTATCTGGCTCTCCGACGGAAGACACACATTGCTGCCTGGCCTTCGGCACACCAACAGCAGCGCCCAAAGACCATCATGAGGCATGAGGTTGCTCAGAAGGCACAGACGACACTTTCGGTACACAGTGATTTTCCTCGGAAAAGGGTGCAGTCGCGAGCGTCCTCAGATATGTAAAAGGCACACCAGCATTACAGCACTTCAGTGGTGAAAGCCTCGGGTCTACTTGTGACCACCAAGTTTGCTGATGGAAACACTGCCCCTTATGTTGAGTATGCCACTCAGCCGACCTTCTCCTTAGCTGAAGTAGTCTGCTGCATGACCTCCTGGCAAGGAGTGGCAGGCACACTGTTTCTTTCGAGAACACGCACTCTTCCTCCCGAGGAATTCCTGCAGGGTGCCCAAGATGGGCGCCCGCCCGCCTCTGCCCCCGTGCTTTTCCTTCAGTTTCCTGGCCCCAAGCCTCCTGTTCCAAAGGGGCCAACATGCTTTAGCCCTCAGGATCCGGTTTCTACGTGCAAACCCAGCCTGTGGAGCAGCCCCTTCTGCTCAGCTACAAGAGAGCCATGCGACACACCAGGCGCTCCTGTGAGGAGCCTTTTGTAAGCAGAGGTTCTCTGCAAGGTGACGTGCCTAGCCAAGACAGCGCTTCAGTCAGGCGTTGTCGACCCTGGAACTTTCAATCTCCCAGCAGTGCTTCGGGAAAAGTGTCCATCATTTTAGGCTGGTTGTAAAGTTACATTTCTGCTGGAGGTGAAGGGTCGTCAGCTTTGAGTTCGTAGAATCCATGTAACTCGCCGGGTATGATTCAGTGCAGCTAATAGCTAAGCCGGGAGTCTGACAGGCATTGCACGTGACACCGTTGCCCCACTCTGGTACCAAGACTGCTTTCCAGAGTTGGAGGTCTGGCTCTCCGCCGGAGCAAGCCGTGTGTTGCCCTGCCCTCTGCATGCGCAGAATGGAGGCCAAACACCCAAGTGGCTGCACGTTACTACTCTGAAGCCGCAGTTGACACTTTGGCTACAACGTGTTCTTCCTTGACCTGGGTCCAGGCGTGAGAGAGCCTGCAGTCCTGAGAGGCCTACCAGTGTTAAGGCAGTACCTTCACTAAGGCTTCTCAGAAAGATCTGCACTGCAACACTTTTCATGGCACACGCGGACCTTCCTTTGGCGGCATGGGGGCAGGTTTCCTAACCACTAGCCAAGAAGGCTTTGGATGAGCTCCTAGTGAGGAACTGCACACACACCCTGGTTCTTTCGAGAAAACTCACTCTTCCTCCATTGCCTCCTAGGGAACTCCTACGGTGATTACAAAACAGGGAGCAGGACTTGGTTTCAGGCAGGTCTGAGCACGCAGCTCTCCGGACTGCCAACGGGACAGATTTTGCTTTTCTCGTCCAGCCCCCTTTTCACGGTTGCCACACAGCTCATGTAGCTGAAGTCCCCGGGCAGCCAAAAGAGACCCATGTCACATACTGTACCCATTCGCTGAAAGCACTTTGGAAAGCCAGGTTTCCTCCGGCAGGGAATTGCGCGAGCCAGTGTACGCCTTCGTTTCTCCTAGGTCATGGCACATCTTGCAACGGCCTAGCAGTCTTTGAAGGACGACGGCCTATTTCTCCCTCGAGAGGTGAAGTCCGGGTGCTGCTTCAGGGAGCAAGAGGTCAAGTATGGATTCCGAGAACTCGTGTAAGCACGGTGTTTTTCCAAAGCAGCTCAGGGTTACAAAAGGAGGCCACCTCGCATTGCCCAGAAGCCCCGTTACAAACGTGTTCTTCAGGCATCCTCTAAGCTCTCCAAGTCGAGCTCTCCGATGGAGGAAAAACGTTGTTGCCCAGCCTCCTGCATACAAAACAGTAGAGTCCAAAGACCCTTGTGGCTGGGTGTTGCTCAGCAGGCTCAGATGCCACCTTCTGCTCCACAGTGACCTTCCTCGGAATGCGGTGCAGACGCTCGCATCGCATCCTCATCCTTACAGAGTCTTGAAAGGCACACCAGCATTTACAGCAGTTCAGTCGGGAAGGCCTCTTTGAAACTGCTGACTGCGACTGTGCTGGTGGAAAGAAACACTGCACCTTACCTTGAGTCTGGCGCTCGTCTGAATTATGCCCTAGACAACGTCCTCTGCTGGATGTACTCCTAGCAAGCAATTGCCAGCATTCCGTTTCACTGGGCAAAGTCTCCGTTCCTCCCTGGGTATTCTCGCAGGGTTGAGAAGGTTGGCGACCGCAGGGCTTTTCATTAAGCACTCATCATGGAAAACACGGACCTTCCTTGCAACACGCGGGCAAGTTTCCTTCCCACTGGCCAAGAAGGCTTTGGGATGAGAACCTAGCAAGGAACTGCACGCACTCTGGTTCGTTCAAGAAAATTCACTCTGCCTCAGGTTGCCTCTCAGGGTAATCCAGGGGTGAATAGAAGACGGGCAACAGGACTGTTTCTCAGGCAGCTCTGAGGACGCAGCTCTCCGGTTGGTCACTGGGGCAAATTGTGCCCTTCCCGTCCCCCTCCACTTTCACGGTTGACACCTAGCTCGTGTACCTGAAGTTCACAAGCAGGCCACATAGACACATGCCACACACATGGGCCCTTCCATGACAACACTTTGGCTAGCAGGAGTCCTCCTGAGCTGAATGGCGTGAGCCGGTGAACGCCTTAGTGTCGCCTACCTCACCGTGGATCTTGCAAAGGCCTAACGGTCTTCAAAGGCTGAGAGCACATGTCTCCAGCTGGATCTGAAGTCGACGTGCTGCTTGCGAGGGGAAGACGTCAGCTAGGAATTCTGAGAACCCTTGCCATGGCGGTGTTGGTTCCAGTGCAGCTCAGGTTTACCAACTGGGGTCCCCTTGCCTTGCACAGCAGACCAGGGAGAAAACTCTTCCCTGAGGATTCTTCCAAGCTGTGGCTATCTGGCTCTCCGACGGAAGACACACATTGCTGCCTGGCCTTCGGCACACCAACAGCAGCGCCCAAAGACCATCATGAGGCATGAGGTTGCTCAGAAGGCACAGACGACACTTTCGGTACACAGTGATTTTCCTCGGAAAAGGGTGCAGTCGCGAGCGTCCTCAGATATGTAAAAGGCACACCAGCATTACAGCACTTCAGTGGTGAAAGCCTCGGGTCTACTTGTGACCACCAAGTTTGCTGATGGAAACACTGCCCCTTATGTTGAGTATGCCACTCAGCCGACCTTCTCCTTAGCTGAAGTAGTCTGCTGCATGACCTCCTGGCAAGGAGTGGCAGGCACACTGTTTCTTTCGAGAACACGCACTCTTCCTCCCGAGGAATTCCTGCAGGGTGCCCAAGATGGGCGCCCGCCCGCCTCTGCCCCGTGCTTTTCCTTCAGTTTCCTGGCCCCAAGCCTCCTGTTCCAAAGGGGCCAAACATGCTTTAGCCCTCAGGATCCGGTTTCTACGTGCAAACCCAGCCTGTGGAGCAGCCCTTCTGCTCAGCTACAAGAGAGCCATGCGACACACCAGGCGCTCCTGTGAGGAGCCTTTTGTAAGCAGAGGTTCTCTGCAAGGTGACGTGCCTAGCCAAGACAGCGCTTCAGTCAGGCGTTGTCGACCCTGGAACTTTCAATCTCCCAGCAGTGCTTCGGGAAAAGTGTCCATCATTTAGGCTGGTTGTAAAGTTACATTTCTGCTGGAGGTGAAGGGTCGTCAGCTTTGAGTTCGTAGAATCCATGTAACTCGCCGGGTATGATTCAGTGCAGCTAATAGCTAAGCCGGGAGTCTGACAGGCATTGCACGTGACACCGTTGCCCCACTCTGGTACCAAGACTGCTTTCCAGAGTTGGAGGTCTGGCTCTCCGCCGGAGCAAGCCGTGTGTTGCCCTGCCCTCTGCATGCGCAGAATGGAGGCCAAACACCCAAGTGGCTGCACGTTACTACTCTGAAGCCGCAGTTGACACTTTGGCTACAACGTGTTCTTCCTTGACCTGGGTCCAGGCGTGAGAGAGCCTGCAGTCCTGAGAGGCCTACCAGTGTTAAGGCAGTACCTTCACTAAGGCTTCTCAGAAGATCTGCACTGCAACACTTTTCATGGCACACGCGGACCTTCCTTTGGCGGCATGGGGGCAAGGTTTCCTAACCACTAGCCAAGAAGGCTTTGGGATGAGCTCCTAGTGAGGAACTGCACACACACCCTGGTTCTTTCGAGAAAACTCACTCTTTCCTCCATTGCCTCCTAGGGAACTCCTACGGTGATTACAAAACAGGGAGCAGGACTTGGTTTCAGGCAGGTCTGAGCACGCAGCTCTCCGGACTGCCAACGGGACAGATTTTGCTTTTCTCGTCCAGCCCCCTTTTCACGGTTGCCACACAGCTCATGTAGCTGAAGTCCCCGGGCAGCCAAAAGAGACCCATGTCACATACTGTACCCATTCGCTGAAAGCACTTTGGAAAGCCAGGTTTCCTCCGGCAGGGAATTGCGCGAGCCAGTGTACGCCTTCGTTTCTCCTAGGTCATGGTACATCTTGCAACGGCCTAGCAGTCTTTGAAGGACGACGGCCTATTTCTCCCTCGAGAGGTGAAGTCCGGGTGCTGCTTCAGGGAGCAAGAGGTCAAGTATGGATTCCGAGAACTCGTGTAAGCACGGTGTTTTTCCAAAAGCAGCTCAGGGTTACAAAAGGAGGCCACCTCGCATTGCCCAGAAGCCCCGTTACAAACGTGTTCTTCAGGCATCCTCTAAGCTCTCCAAGTCGAGCTCTCCGATGGAGGAAAACGTTGTTGCCCAGCCTCCTGCATACAAAACAGTAGAGTCCAAAGACCCTTGTGGCTGGGTGTTGCTCAGCAGGCTCAGATGCCACTTCTGCTCCACAGTGACCTTCCTCGGAATACGGTGCAGACGCTCGCATCGCATCCTCATCCTTACAGAGTCTTGAAAGGCACACCAGCATTTACAGCAGTTCAGTCGGGAAGGCCTCTTTGAAACTGCTGACTGCGACTGTGCTGGTGGAAAGAAACACTGCACCTTACCTTGAGTCTGGCGCTCGTCTGAATTATGCCCTAGACAACGTCCTCTGCTGGATGTACTCCTAGCAAGCAATTGCCAGCATTCCGTTTCACTGGGCAAAGTCTCCGTTCCTCCCTGGGTATTCTCGCAGGGTTGAGAAGGTTGGCGACCGCAGGGCTTTTCATTAAGCACTCATCATGGAAAACACGGACCTTCCTTGCAACACGCGGGCAAGTTTCCTTCCCACTGGCCAAGAAGGCTTTGGGATGAGAACCTAGCAAGGAACTGCACGCACTCTGGTTCGTTCAAGAAAATTCACTCTGCCTCAGGTTGCCTCTCAGGGTAATCCAGGGGTGAATAGAAGACGGGCAACAGGACTGTTTCTCAGGCAGCTCTGAGGACGCAGCTCTCCGGTTGGTCACTGGGGCAAATTGTGCCCTTCCCGTCCCCCTCCACTTTCACGGTTGACACCTAGCTCGTGTACCTGAAGTTCACAAGCAGGCCACATAGACACATGCCACACACATGGGCCCTTCCATGACAACACTTTGGCTAGCAGGAGTCCTCCTGAGCTGAATGGCGTGAGCCGGTGAACGCCTTAGTGTCGCCTACCTCACCGTGGATCTTGCAAAGGCCTAACGGTCTTCAAAGGCTGAGAGCACATGTCTCCAGCTGGATCTGAAGTCGACGTGCTGCTTGCGAGGGGAAGACGTCAGCTAGGAATTCTGAGAACCCTTGCCATGGCGGTGTTGGTTCCAGTGCAGCTCAGGTTTACCAACTGGGGTCCCCTTGCCTTGCACAGCAGACCAGGGAGAAAACTCTTCCTGAGGATTCTTCCAAGCTGTGGCTATCTGGCTCTCCGACGGAAGACACACATTGCTGCCTGGCCTTCGGCACACCAACAGCAGCGCCCAAAGACCATCATGAGGCATGAGGTTGCTCAGAAGGCACAGACGACACTTTCGGTACACAGTGATTTTCCTCGGAAAAGGGTGCAGTCGCGAGCGTCCTCAGATATGTAAAAGGCACACCAGCATTACAGCACTTCAGTGGTGAAAGCCTCGGGTCTACTTGTGACCACCAAGTTTGCTGATGGAAACACTGCCCCTTATGTTGAGTATGCCACTCAGCCGACCTTCTCCTTAGCTGAAGTAGTCTGCTGCATGACCTCCTGGCAAGGAGTGGCAGGCACACTGTTTCTTTCGAGAACACGCACTCTTCCTCCCGAGGAATTCCTGCAGGGTGCCCAAGATGGGCGCCCGCCCGCCTCTGCCCCCGTGCTTTTCCTTCAGTTTCCTGGCCCCAAGCCTCCTGTTCCAAAGGGGCCAAACATGCTTTAGCCCTCAGGATCCGGTTTCTACGTGCAAACCCAGCCTGTGGAGCAGCCCCTTCTGCTCAGCTACAAGAGAGCCATGCGACACACCAGGCGCTCCTGTGAGGAGCCTTTTGTAAGCAGAGGTTCTCTGCAAGGTGACGTGCCTAGCCAAGACAGCGCTTCAGTCAGGCGTTGTCGACCCTGGAACTTTCAATCTCCCAGCAGTGCTTCGGGAAAAGTGTCCATCATTTTAGGCTGGTTGTAAAGTTACATTTCTGCTGGAGGTGAAGGGTCGTCAGCTTTGAGTTCGTAGAATCCATGTAACTCGCCGGGTATGATTCAGTGCAGCTAATAGCTAAGCCGGGAGTCTGACAGGCATTGCACGTGACACCGTTGCCCCACTCTGGTACCAAGACTGCTTTCCAGAGTTGGAGGTCTGGCTCTCCGCCGGAGCAAGCCGTGTGTTGCCCTGCCCTCTGCATGCGCAGAATGGAGGCCAAACACCCAAGTGGCTGCACGTTACTACTCTGAAGCCGCAGTTGACACTTTGGCTACAACGTGTTCTTCCTTGACCTGGGTCCAGGCGTGAGAGAGCCTGCAGTCCTGAGAGGCCTACCAGTGTTAAGGCAGTACCTTCACTAAGGCTTCTCAGAAAGATCTGCACTGCAACACTTTTCATGGCACACGCGGACCTTCCTTTGGCGGCATGGGGGCAGGTTTCCTAACCACTAGCCAAGAAGGCTTTGGGATGAGCTCCTAGTGAGGAACTGCACACACACCCTGGTTCTTTCGAGAAAACTCACTCTTCCTCCATTGCCTCCTAGGGAACTCCTACGGTGATTACAAAACAGGGAGCAGGACTTGGTTTCAGGCAGGTCTGAGCACGCAGCTCTCCGGACTGCCAACGGGACAGATTTTGCTTTTCTCGTCCAGCCCCCTTTTCACGGTTGCCACACAGCTCATGTAGCTGAAGTCCCCGGGCAGCCAAAAGAGACCCATGTCACATACTGTACCCATTCGCTGAAAGCACTTTGGAAAGCCAGGTTTCCTCCGGCAGGGAATTGCGCGAGCCAGTGTACGCCTTCGTTTCTCCTAGGTCATGGTACATCTTGCAACGGCCTAGCAGTCTTTGAAGGACGACGGCCTATTTCTCCCTCGAGAGGTGAAGTCCGGGTGCTGCTTCAGGGAGCAAGAGGTCAAGTATGGATTCCGAGAACTCGTGTAAGCACGGTGTTTTTCCAAAAGCAGCTCAGGGTTACAAAAGGAGGCCACCTCGCATTGCCCAGAAGCCCCGTTACAAACGTGTTCTTCAGGCATCCTCTAAGCTCTCCAAGTCGAGCTCTCCGATGGAGGAAAAACGTTGTTGCCCAGCCTCCTGCATACAAAACAGTAGAGTCCAAAGACCCTTGTGGCTGGGTGTTGCTCAGCAGGCTCAGATGCCACTTCTGCTCCACAGTGACCTTCCTCGGAATACGGTGCAGACGCTCGCATCGCATCCTCATCCTTACAGAGTCTTGAAAGGCACACCAGCATTTACAGCAGTTCAGTCGGGAAGGCCTCTTTGAAACTGCTGACTGCGACTGTGCTGGTGGAAAGAAACACTGCACCTTACCTTGAGTCTGGCGCTCGTCTGAATTATGCCCTAGACAACGTCCTCTGCTGGATGTACTCCTAGCAAGCAATTGCCAGCATTCCGTTTCACTGGGCAAAGTCTCCGTTCCTCCCTGGGTATTCTCGCAGGGTTGAGAAGGTTGGCGACCGCAGGGCTTTTCATTAAGCACTCATCATGGAAAACACGGACCTTCCTTGCAACACGCGGGCAAGTTTCCTTCCCACTGGCCAAGAAGGCTTTGGGATGAGAACCTAGCAAGGAACTGCACGCACTCTGGTTCGTTCAAGAAAATTCACTCTGCCTCAGGTTGCCTCTCAGGGTAATCCAGGGGTGAATAGAAGACGGGCAACAGGACTGTTTCTCAGGCAGCTCTGAGGACGCAGCTCTCCGGTTGGTCACTGGGGCAAATTGTGCCCTTCCCGTCCCCCTCCACTTTCACGGTTGACACCTAGCTCGTGTACCTGAAGTTCACAAGCAGGCCACATAGACACATGCCACACACATGGGCCCTTCCATGACAACACTTTGGCTAGCAGGAGTCCTCCTGAGCTGAATGGCGTGAGCCGGTGAACGCCTTAGTGTCGCCTACCTCACCGTGGATCTTGCAAAGGCCTAACGGTCTTCAAAGGCTGAGAGCACATGTCTCCAGCTGGATCTGAAGTCGACGTGCTGCTTGCGAGGGGAAGACGTCAGCTAGGAATTCTGAGAACCCTTGCCATGGCGGTGTTGGTTCCAGTGCAGCTCAGGTTTACCAACTGGGGTCCCCTTGCCTTGCACAGCAGACCAGGGAGAAAACTCTTCCTGAGGATTCTTCCAAGCTGTGGCTATCTGGCTCTCCGACGGAAGACACACATTGCTGCCTGGCCTTCGGCACACCAACAGCAGCGCCCAAAGACCATCATGAGGCATGAGGTTGCTCAGAAGGCACAGACGACACTTTCGGTACACAGTGATTTTCCTCGGAAAAGGGTGCAGTCGCGAGCGTCCTCAGATATGTAAAAGGCACACCAGCATTACAGCACTTCAGTGGTGAAAGCCTCGGGTCTACTTGTGACCACCAAGTTTGCTGATGGAAACACTGCCCCTTATGTTGAGTATGCCACTCAGCCGACCTTCTCCTTAGCTGAAGTAGTCTGCTGCATGACCTCCTGGCAAGGAGTGGCAGGCACACTGTTTCTTTCGAGAACACGCACTCTTCCTCCCGAGGAATTCCTGCAGGGTGCCCAAGATGGGCGCCCGCCCGCCTCTGCCCCCGTGCTTTTCCTTCAGTTTCCTGGCCCCAAGCCTCCTGTTCCAAAGGGGCCAAACATGCTTTAGCCCTCAGGATCCGGTTTCTACGTGCAAACCCAGCCTGTGGAGCAGCCCCTTCTGCTCAGCTACAAGAGAGCCATGCGACACACCAGGCGCTCCTGTGAGGAGCCTTTTGTAAGCAGAGGTTCTCTGCAAGGTGACGTGCCTAGCCAAGACAGCGCTTCAGTCAGGCGTTGTCGACCCTGGAACTTTCAATCTCCCAGCAGTGCTTCGGGAAAAGTGTCCATCATTTTAGGCTGGTTGTAAAGTTACATTTCTGCTGGAGGTGAAGGGTCGTCAGCTTTGAGTTCGTAGAATCCATGTAACTCGCCGGGTATGATTCAGTGCAGCTAATAGCTAAGCCGGGAGTCTGACAGGCATTGCACGTGACACCGTTGCCCCACTCTGGTACCAAGACTGCTTTCCAGAGTTGGAGGTCTGGCTCTCCGCCGGAGCAAGCCGTGTGTTGCCCTGCCCTCTGCATGCGCAGAATGGAGGCCAAACACCCAAGTGGCTGCACGTTACTACTCTGAAGCCGCAGTTGACACTTTGGCTACAACGTGTTCTTCCTTGACCTGGGTCCAGGCGTGAGAGAGCCTGCAGTCCTGAGAGGCCTACCAGTGTTAAGGCAGTACCTTCACTAAGGCTTCTCAGAAAGATCTGCACTGCAACACTTTTCATGGCACACGCGGACCTTCCTTTGGCGGCATGGGGGCAGGTTTCCTAACCACTAGCCAAGAAGGCTTTGGGATGAGCTCCTAGTGAGGAACTGCACACACACCCTGGTTCTTTCGAGAAAACTCACTCTTCCTCCATTGCCTCCTAGGGAACTCCTACGGTGATTACAAAACAGGGAGCAGGACTTGGTTTCAGGCAGGTCTGAGCACGCAGCTCTCCGGACTGCCAACGGGACAGATTTTGCTTTTCTCGTCCAGCCCCCTTTTCACGGTTGCCACACAGCTCATGTAGCTGAAGTCCCCGGGCAGCCAAAAGAGACCCATGTCACATACTGTACCCATTCGCTGAAAGCACTTTGGAAAGCCAGGTTTCCTCCGGCAGGGAATTGCGCGAGCCAGTGTACGCCTTCGTTTCTCCTAGGTCATGGTACATCTTGCAACGGCCTAGCAGTCTTTGAAGGACGACGGCCTATTTCTCCCTCGAGAGGTGAAGTCCGGGTGCTGCTTCAGGGAGCAAGAGGTCAAGTATGGATTCCGAGAACTCGTGTAAGCACGGTGTTTTTCCAAAAGCAGCTCAGGGTTACAAAAGGAGGCCACCTCGCATTGCCCAGAAGCCCCGTTACAAACGTGTTCTTCAGGCATCCTCTAAGCTCTCCAAGTCGAGCTCTCCGATGGAGGAAAAACGTTGTTGCCCAGCCTCCTGCATACAAAACAGTAGAGTCCAAAGACCCTTGTGGCTGGGTGTTGCTCAGCAGGCTCAGATGCCACTTCTGCTCCACAGTGACCTTCCTCGGAATGCGGTGCAGACGCTCGCATCGCATCCTCATCCTTACAGAGTCTTGAAAGGCACACCAGCATTTACAGCAGTTCAGTCGGGAAGGCCTCTTTGAAACTGCTGACTGCGACTGTGCTGGTGGAAAGAAACACTGCACCTTACCTTGAGTCTGGCGCTCGTCTGAATTATGCCCTAGACAACGTCCTCTGCTGGATGTACTCCTAGCAAGCAATTGCCAGCATTCCGTTTCACTGGGCAAAGTCTCCGTTCCTCCCTGGGTATTCTCGCAGGGTTGAGAAGGTTGGCGACCGCAGGGCTTTTCATTAAGCACTCATCATGGAAAACACGGACCTTCCTTGCAACACGCGGGCAAGTTTCCTTCCCACTGGCCAAGAAGGCTTTGGGATGAGAACCTAGCAAGGAACTGCACGCACTCTGGTTCGTTCAAGAAAATTCACTCTGCCTCAGGTTGCCTCTCAGGGTAATCCAGGGGTGAATAGAAGACGGGCAACAGGACTGTTTCTCAGGCAGCTCTGAGGACGCAGCTCTCCGGTTGGTCACTGGGGCAAATTGTGCCCTTCCCGTCCCCCTCCACTTTCACGGTTGACACCTAGCTCGTGTACCTGAAGTTCACAAGCAGGCCACATAGACACATGCCACACACATGGGCCCTTCCATGACAACACTTTGGCTAGCAGGAGTCCTCCTGAGCTGAATGGCGTGAGCCGGTGAACGCCTTAGTGTCGCCTACCTCACCGTGGATCTTGCAAAGGCCTAACGGTCTTCAAAGGCTGAGAGCACATGTCTCCAGCTGGATCTGAAGTCGACGTGCTGCTTGCGAGGGGAAGACGTCAGCTAGGAATTCTGAGAACCCTTGCCATGGCGGTGTTGGTTCCAGTGCAGCTCAGGTTTACCAACTGGGGTCCCCTTGCCTTGCACAGCAGACCAGGGAGAAAACTCTTCCTGAGGATTCTTCCAAGCTGTGGCTATCTGGCTCTCCGACGGAAGACACACATTGCTGCCTGGCCTTCGGCACACCAACAGCAGCGCCCAAAGACCATCATGAGGCATGAGGTTGCTCAGAAGGCACAGACGACACTTTCGGTACACAGTGATTTTCCTCGGAAAAGGGTGCAGTCGCGAGCGTCCTCAGATATGTAAAAGGCACACCAGCATTACAGCACTTCAGTGGTGAAAGCCTCGGGTCTACTTGTGACCACCAAGTTTGCTGATGGAAACACTGCCCCTTATGTTGAGTATGCCACTCAGCCGACCTTCTCCTTAGCTGAAGTAGTCTGCTGCATGACCTCCTGGCAAGGAGTGGCAGGCACACTGTTTCTTTCGAGAACACGCACTCTTCCTCCCGAGGAATTCCTGCAGGGTGCCCAAGATGGGCGCCCGCCCGCCTCTGCCCCCGTGCTTTTCCTTCAGTTTCCTGGCCCCAAGCCTCCTGTTCCAAAGGGGCCAAACATGCTTTAGCCCTCAGGATCCGGTTTCTACGTGCAAACCCAGCCTGTGGAGCAGCCCCTTCTGCTCAGCTACAAGAGAGCCATGCGACACACCAGGCGCTCCTGTGAGGAGCCTTTTGTAAGCAGAGGTTCTCTGCAAGGTGACGTGCCTAGCCAAGACAGCGCTTCAGTCAGGCGTTGTCGACCCTGGAACTTTCAATCTCCCAGCAGTGCTTCGGGAAAAGTGTCCATCATTTTAGGCTGGTTGTAAAGTTACATTTCTGCTGGAGGTGAAGGGTCGTCAGCTTTGAGTTCGTAGAATCCATGTAACTCGCCGGGTATGATTCAGTGCAGCTAATAGCTAAGCCGGGAGTCTGACAGGCATTGCACGTGACACCGTTGCCCCACTCTGGTACCAAGACTGCTTTCCAGAGTTGGAGGTCTGGCTCTCCGCCGGAGCAAGCCGTGTGTTGCCCTGCCCTCTGCATGCGCAGAATGGAGGCCAAACACCCAAGTGGCTGCACGTTACTACTCTGAAGCCGCAGTTGACACTTTGGCTACAACGTGTTCTTCCTTGACCTGGGTCCAGGCGTGAGAGAGCCTGCAGTCCTGAGAGGCCTACCAGTGTTAAGGCAGTACCTTCACTAAGGCTTCTCAGAAAGATCTGCACTGCAACACTTTTCATGGCACACGCGGACCTTCCTTTGGCGGCATGGGGGCAGGTTTCCTAACCACTAGCCAAGAAGGCTTTGGGATGAGCTCCTAGTGAGGAACTGCACACACACCCTGGTTCTTTCGAGAAAACTCACTCTTCCTCCATTGCCTCCTAGGGAACTCCTACGGTGATTACAAAACAGGGAGCAGGACTTGGTTTCAGGCAGGTCTGAGCACGCAGCTCTCCGGACTGCCAACGGGACAGATTTTGCTTTTCTCGTCCAGCCCCCTTTTCACGGTTGCCACACAGCTCATGTAGCTGAAGTCCCCGGGCAGCCAAAAGAGACCCATGTCACATACTGTACCCATTCGCTGAAAGCACTTTGGAAAGCCAGGTTTCCTCCGGCAGGGAATTGCGCGAGCCAGTGTACGCCTTCGTTTCTCCTAGGTCATGGTACATCTTGCAACGGCCTAGCAGTCTTTGAAGGACGACGGCCTATTTCTCCCTCGAGAGGTGAAGTCCGGGTGCTGCTTCAGGGAGCAAGAGGTCAAGTATGGATTCCGAGAACTCGTGTAAGCACGGTGTTTTTCCAAAAGCAGCTCAGGGTTACAAAAGGAGGCCACCTCGCATTGCCCAGAAGCCCCGTTACAAACGTGTTCTTCAGGCATCCTCTAAGCTCTCCAAGTCGAGCTCTCCGATGGAGGAAAAACGTTGTTGCCCAGCCTCCTGCATACAAAACAGTAGAGTCCAAAGACCCTTGTGGCTGGGTGTTGCTCAGCAGGCTCAGATGCCACTTCTGCTCCACAGTGACCTTCCTCGGAATGCGGTGCAGACGCTCGCATCGCATCCTCATCCTTACAGAGTCTTGAAAGGCACACCAGCATTTACAGCAGTTCAGTCGGGAAGGCCTCTTTGAAACTGCTGACTGCGACTGTGCTGGTGGAAAGAAACACTGCACCTTACCTTGAGTCTGGCGCTCGTCTGAATTATGCCCTAGACAACGTCCTCTGCTGGATGTACTCCTAGCAAGCAATTGCCAGCATTCCGTTTCACTGGGCAAAGTCTCCGTTCCTCCCTGGGTATTCTCGCAGGGTTGAGAAGGTTGGCGACCGCAGGGCTTTTCATTAAGCACTCATCATGGAAAACACGGACCTTCCTTGCAACACGCGGGCAAGTTTCCTTCCCACTGGCCAAGAAGGCTTTGGGATGAGAACCTAGCAAGGAACTGCACGCACTCTGGTTCGTTCAAGAAAATTCACTCTGCCTCAGGTTGCCTCTCAGGGTAATCCAGGGGTGAATAGAAGACGGGCAACAGGACTGTTTCTCAGGCAGCTCTGAGGACGCAGCTCTCCGGTTGGTCACTGGGGCAAATTGTGCCCTTCCCGTCCCCCTCCACTTTCACGGTTGACACCTAGCTCGTGTACCTGAAGTTCACAAGCAGGCCACATAGACACATGCCACACACATGGGCCCTTCCATGACAACACTTTGGCTAGCAGGAGTCCTCCTGAGCTGAATGGCGTGAGCCGGTGAACGCCTTAGTGTCGCCTACCTCACCGTGGATCTTGCAAAGGCCTAACGGTCTTCAAAGGCTGAGAGCACATGTCTCCAGCTGGATCTGAAGTCGACGTGCTGCTTGCGAGGGGAAGACGTCAGCTAGGAATTCTGAGAACCCTTGCCATGGCGGTGTTGGTTCCAGTGCAGCTCAGGTTTACCAACTGGGGTCCCCTTGCCTTGCACAGCAGACCAGGGAGAAAACTCTTCCTGAGGATTCTTCCAAGCTGTGGCTATCTGGCTCTCCGACGGAAGACACACATTGCTGCCTGGCCTTCGGCACACCAACAGCAGCGCCCAAAGACCATCATGAGGCATGAGGTTGCTCAGAAGGCACAGACGACACTTTCGGTACACAGTGATTTTCCTCGGAAAAGGGTGCAGTCGCGAGCGTCCTCAGATATGTAAAAGGCACACCAGCATTACAGCACTTCAGTGGTGAAAGCCTCGGGTCTACTTGTGACCACCAAGTTTGCTGATGGAAACACTGCCCCTTATGTTGAGTATGCCACTCAGCCGACCTTCTCCTTAGCTGAAGTAGTCTGCTGCATGACCTCCTGGCAAGGAGTGGCAGGCACACTGTTTCTTTCGAGAACACGCACTCTTCCTCCCGAGGAATTCCTGCAGGGTGCCCAAGATGGGCGCCCGCCCGCCTCTGCCCCCGTGCTTTTCCTTCAGTTTCCTGGCCCCAAGCCTCCTGTTCCAAAGGGGCCAAACATGCTTTAGCCCTCAGGATCCGGTTTCTACGTGCAAACCCAGCCTGTGGAGCAGCCCCTTCTGCTCAGCTACAAGAGAGCCATGCGACACACCAGGCGCTCCTGTGAGGAGCCTTTTGTAAGCAGAGGTTCTCTGCAAGGTGACGTGCCTAGCCAAGACAGCGCTTCAGTCAGGCGTTGTCGACCCTGGAACTTTCAATCTCCCAGCAGTGCTTCGGGAAAAGTGTCCATCATTTTAGGCTGGTTGTAAAGTTACATTTCTGCTGGAGGTGAAGGGTCGTCAGCTTTGAGTTCGTAGAATCCATGTAACTCGCCGGGTATGATTCAGTGCAGCTAATAGCTAAGCCGGGAGTCTGACAGGCATTGCACGTGACACCGTTGCCCCACTCTGGTACCAAGACTGCTTTCCAGAGTTGGAGGTCTGGCTCTCCGCCGGAGCAAGCCGTGTGTTGCCCTGCCCTCTGCATGCGCAGAATGGAGGCCAAACACCCAAGTGGCTGCACGTTACTACTCTGAAGCCGCAGTTGACACTTTGGCTACAACGTGTTCTTCCTTGACCTGGGTCCAGGCGTGAGAGAGCCTGCAGTCCTGAGAGGCCTACCAGTGTTAAGGCAGTACCTTCACTAAGGCTTCTCAGAAAGATCTGCACTGCAACACTTTTCATGGCACACGCGGACCTTCCTTTGGCGGCATGGGGGCAGGTTTCCTAACCACTAGCCAAGAAGGCTTTGGGATGAGCTCCTAGTGAGGAACTGCACACACACCCTGGTTCTTTCGAGAAAACTCACTCTTCCTCCATTGCCTCCTAGGGAACTCCTACGGTGATTACAAAACAGGGAGCAGGACTTGGTTTCAGGCAGGTCTGAGCACGCAGCTCTCCGGACTGCCAACGGGACAGATTTTGCTTTTCTCGTCCAGCCCCCTTTTCACGGTTGCCACACAGCTCATGTAGCTGAAGTCCCCGGGCAGCCAAAAGAGACCCATGTCACATACTGTACCCATTCGCTGAAAGCACTTTGGAAAGCCAGGTTTCCTCCGGCAGGGAATTGCGCGAGCCAGTGTACGCCTTCGTTTCTCCTAGGTCATGGTACATCTTGCAACGGCCTAGCAGTCTTTGAAGGACGACGGCCTATTTCTCCCTCGAGAGGTGAAGTCCGGGTGCTGCTTCAGGGAGCAAGAGGTCAAGTATGGATTCCGAGAACTCGTGTAAGCACGGTGTTTTTCCAAAAGCAGCTCAGGGTTACAAAAGGAGGCCACCTCGCATTGCCCAGAAGCCCCGTTACAAACGTGTTCTTCAGGCATCCTCTAAGCTCTCCAAGTCGAGCTCTCCGATGGAGGAAAAACGTTGTTGCCCAGCCTCCTGCATACAAAACAGTAGAGTCCAAAGACCCTTGTGGCTGGGTGTTGCTCAGCAGGCTCAGATGCCACTTCTGCTCCACAGTGACCTTCCTCGGAATGCGGTGCAGACGCTCGCATCGCATCCTCATCCTTACAGAGTCTTGAAAGGCACACCAGCATTTACAGCAGTTCAGTCGGGAAGGCCTCTTTGAAACTGCTGACTGCGACTGTGCTGGTGGAAAGAAACACTGCACCTTACCTTGAGTCTGGCGCTCGTCTGAATTATGCCCTAGACAACGTCCTCTGCTGGATGTACTCCTAGCAAGCAATTGCCAGCATTCCGTTTCACTGGGCAAAGTCTCCGTTCCTCCCTGGGTATTCTCGCAGGGTTGAGAAGGTTGGCGACCGCAGGGCTTTTCATTAAGCACTCATCATGGAAAACACGGACCTTCCTTGCAACACGCGGGCAAGTTTCCTTCCCACTGGCCAAGAAGGCTTTGGGATGAGAACCTAGCAAGGAACTGCACGCACTCTGGTTCGTTCAAGAAAATTCACTCTGCCTCAGGTTGCCTCTCAGGGTAATCCAGGGGTGAATAGAAGACGGGCAACAGGACTGTTTCTCAGGCAGCTCTGAGGACGCAGCTCTCCGGTTGGTCACTGGGGCAAATTGTGCCCTTCCCGTCCCCCTCCACTTTCACGGTTGACACCTAGCTCGTGTACCTGAAGTTCACAAGCAGGCCACATAGACACATGCCACACACATGGGCCCTTCCATGACAACACTTTGGCTAGCAGGAGTCCTCCTGAGCTGAATGGCGTGAGCCGGTGAACGCCTTAGTGTCGCCTACCTCACCGTGGATCTTGCAAAGGCCTAACGGTCTTCAAAGGCTGAGAGCACATGTCTCCAGCTGGATCTGAAGTCGACGTGCTGCTTGCGAGGGGAAGACGTCAGCTAGGAATTCTGAGAACCCTTGCCATGGCGGTGTTGGTTCCAGTGCAGCTCAGGTTTACCAACTGGGGTCCCCTTGCCTTGCACAGCAGACCAGGGAGAAAACTCTTCCTGAGGATTCTTCCAAGCTGTGGCTATCTGGCTCTCCGACGGAAGACACACATTGCTGCCTGGCCTTCGGCACACCAACAGCAGCGCCCAAAGACCATCATGAGGCATGAGGTTGCTCAGAAGGCACAGACGACACTTTCGGTACACAGTGATTTTCCTCGGAAAAGGGTGCAGTCGCGAGCGTCCTCAGATATGTAAAAGGCACACCAGCATTACAGCACTTCAGTGGTGAAAGCCTCGGGTCTACTTGTGACCACCAAGTTTGCTGATGGAAACACTGCCCCTTATGTTGAGTATGCCACTCAGCCGACCTTCTCCTTAGCTGAAGTAGTCTGCTGCATGACCTCCTGGCAAGGAGTGGCAGGCACACTGTTTCTTTCGAGAACACGCACTCTTCCTCCCGAGGAATTCCTGCAGGGTGCCCAAGATGGGCGCCCGCCCGCCTCTGCCCCCGTGCTTTTCCTTCAGTTTCCTGGCCCCAAGCCTCCTGTTCCAAAGGGGCCAAACATGCTTTAGCCCTCAGGATCCGGTTTCTACGTGCAAACCCAGCCTGTGGAGCAGCCCCTTCTGCTCAGCTACAAGAGAGCCATGCGACACACCAGGCGCTCCTGTGAGGAGCCTTTTGTAAGCAGAGGTTCTCTGCAAGGTGACGTGCCTAGCCAAGACAGCGCTTCAGTCAGGCGTTGTCGACCCTGGAACTTTCAATCTCCCAGCAGTGCTTCGGGAAAAGTGTCCATCATTTTAGGCTGGTTGTAAAGTTACATTTCTGCTGGAGGTGAAGGGTCGTCAGCTTTGAGTTCGTAGAATCCATGTAACTCGCCGGGTATGATTCAGTGCAGCTAATAGCTAAGCCGGGAGTCTGACAGGCATTGCACGTGACACCGTTGCCCCACTCTGGTACCAAGACTGCTTTCCAGAGTTGGAGGTCTGGCTCTCCGCCGGAGCAAGCCGTGTGTTGCCCTGCCCTCTGCATGCGCAGAATGGAGGCCAAACACCCAATTGGCTGCACGTTACTACTCTGAAGCCGCAGTTGACACTTTGGCTACAACGTGTTCTTCCTTGACCTGGGTCCAGGCGTGAGAGAGCCTGCAGTCCTGAGAGGCCTACCAGTGTTAAGGCAGTACCTTCACTAAGGCTTCTCAGAAAGATCTGCACTGCAACACTTTTCATGGCACACGCGGACCTTCCTTTGGCGGCATGGGGGCAGGTTTCCTAACCACTAGCCAAGAAGGCTTTGGGATGAGCTCCTAGTGAGGAACTGCACACACACCCTGGTTCTTTCGAGAAAACTCACTCTTCCTCCATTGCCTCCTAGGGAACTCCTACGGTGATTACAAAACAGGGAGCAGGACTTGGTTTCAGGCAGGTCTGAGCACGCAGCTCTCCGGACTGCCAACGGGACAGATTTTGCTTTTCTCGTCCAGCCCCCTTTTCACGGTTGCCACACAGCTCATGTAGCTGAAGTCCCCGGGCAGCCAAAAGAGACCCATGTCACATACTGTACCCATTCGCTGAAAGCACTTTGGAAAGCCAGGTTTCCTCCGGCAGGGAATTGCGCGAGCCAGTGTACGCCTTCGTTTCTCCTAGGTCATGGTACATCTTGCAACGGCCTAGCAGTCTTTGAAGGACGACGGCCTATTTCTCCCTCGAGAGGTGAAGTCCGGGTGCTGCTTCAGGGAGCAAGAGGTCAAGTATGGATTCCGAGAACTCGTGTAAGCACGGTGTTTTTCCAAAAGCAGCTCAGGGTTACAAAAGGAGGCCACCTCGCATTGCCCAGAAGCCCCGTTACAAACGTGTTCTTCAGGCATCCTCTAAGCTCTCCAAGTCGAGCTCTCCGATGGAGGAAAAACGTTGTTGCCCAGCCTCCTGCATACAAAACAGTAGAGTCCAAAGACCCTTGTGGCTGGGTGTTGCTCAGCAGGCTCAGATGCCACTTCTGCTCCACAGTGACCTTCCTCGGAATGCGGTGCAGACGCTCGCATCGCATCCTCATCCTTACAGAGTCTTGAAAGGCACACCAGCATTTACAGCAGTTCAGTCGGGAAGGCCTCTTTGAAACTGCTGACTGCGACTGTGCTGGTGGAAAGAAACACTGCACCTTACCTTGAGTCTGGCGCTCGTCTGAATTATGCCCTAGACAACGTCCTCTGCTGGATGTACTCCTAGCAAGCAATTGCCAGCATTCCGTTTCACTGGGCAAAGTCTCCGTTCCTCCCTGGGTATTCTCGCAGGGTTGAGAAGGTTGGCGACCGCAGGGCTTTTCATTAAGCACTCATCATGGAAAACACGGACCTTCCTTGCAACACGCGGGCAAGTTTCCTTCCCACTGGCCAAGAAGGCTTTGGGATGAGAACCTAGCAAGGAACTGCACGCACTCTGGTTCGTTCAAGAAAATTCACTCTGCCTCAGGTTGCCTCTCAGGGTAATCCAGGGGTGAATAGAAGACGGGCAACAGGACTGTTTCTCAGGCAGCTCTGAGGACGCAGCTCTCCGGTTGGTCACTGGGGCAAATTGTGCCCTTCCCGTCCCCCTCCACTTTCACGGTTGACACCTAGCTCGTGTACCTGAAGTTCACAAGCAGGCCACATAGACACATGCCACACACATGGGCCCTTCCATGACAACACTTTGGCTAGCAGGAGTCCTCCTGAGCTGAATGGCGTGAGCCGGTGAACGCCTTAGTGTCGCCTACCTCACCGTGGATCTTGCAAAGGCCTAACGGTCTTCAAAGGCTGAGAGCACATGTCTCCAGCTGGATCTGAAGTCGACGTGCTGCTTGCGAGGGGAAGACGTCAGCTAGGAATTCTGAGAACCCTTGCCATGGCGGTGTTGGTTCCAGTGCAGCTCAGGTTTACCAACTGGGGTCCCCTTGCCTTGCACAGCAGACCAGGGAGAAAACTCTTCCTGAGGATTCTTCCAAGCTGTGGCTATCTGGCTCTCCGACGGAAGACACACATTGCTGCCTGGCCTTCGGCACACCAACAGCAGCGCCCAAAGACCATCATGAGGCATGAGGTTGCTCAGAAGGCACAGACGACACTTTCGGTACACAGTGATTTTCCTCGGAAAAGGGTGCAGTCGCGAGCGTCCTCAGATATGTAAAAGGCACACCAGCATTACAGCACTTCAGTGGTGAAAGCCTCGGGTCTACTTGTGACCACCAAGTTTGCTGATGGAAACACTGCCCCTTATGTTGAGTATGCCACTCAGCCGACCTTCTCCTTAGCTGAAGTAGTCTGCTGCATGACCTCCTGGCAAGGAGTGGCAGGCACACTGTTTCTTTCGAGAACACGCACTCTTCCTCCCGAGGAATTCCTGCAGGGTGCCCAAGATGGGCGCCCGCCCGCCTCTGCCCCCGTGCTTTTCCTTCAGTTTCCTGGCCCCAAGCCTCCTGTTCCAAAGGGGCCAAACATGCTTTAGCCCTCAGGATCCGGTTTCTACGTGCAAACCCAGCCTGTGGAGCAGCCCCTTCTGCTCAGCTACAAGAGAGCCATGCGACACACCAGGCGCTCCTGTGAGGAGCCTTTTGTAAGCAGAGGTTCTCTGCAAGGTGACGTGCCTAGCCAAGACAGCGCTTCAGTCAGGCGTTGTCGACCCTGGAACTTTCAATCTCCCAGCAGTGCTTCGGGAAAAGTGTCCATCATTTTAGGCTGGTTGTAAAGTTACATTTCTGCTGGAGGTGAAGGGTCGTCAGCTTTGAGTTCGTAGAATCCATGTAACTCGCCGGGTATGATTCAGTGCAGCTAATAGCTAAGCCGGGAGTCTGACAGGCATTGCACGTGACACCGTTGCCCCACTCTGGTACCAAGACTGCTTTCCAGAGTTGGAGGTCTGGCTCTCCGCCGGAGCAAGCCGTGTGTTGCCCTGCCCTCTGCATGCGCAGAATGGAGGCCAAACACCCAAGTGGCTGCACGTTACTACTCTGAAGCCGCAGTTGACACTTTGGCTACAACGTGTTCTTCCTTGACCTGGGTCCAGGCGTGAGAGAGCCTGCAGTCCTGAGAGGCCTACCAGTGTTAAGGCAGTACCTTCACTAAGGCTTCTCAGAAAGATCTGCACTGCAACACTTTTCATGGCACACGCGGACCTTCCTTTGGCGGCATGGGGGCAGGTTTCCTAACCACTAGCCAAGAAGGCTTTGGGATGAGCTCCTAGTGAGGAACTGCACACACACCCTGGTTCTTTCGAGAAAACTCACTCTTCCTCCATTGCCTCCTAGGGAACTCCTACGGTGATTACAAAACAGGGAGCAGGACTTGGTTTCAGGCAGGTCTGAGCACGCAGCTCTCCGGACTGCCAACGGGACAGATTTTGCTTTTCTCGTCCAGCCCCCTTTTCACGGTTGCCACACAGCTCATGTAGCTGAAGTCCCCGGGCAGCCAAAAGAGACCCATGTCACATACTGTACCCATTCGCTGAAAGCACTTTGGAAAGCCAGGTTTCCTCCGGCAGGGAATTGCGCGAGCCAGTGTACGCCTTCGTTTCTCCTAGGTCATGGTACATCTTGCAACGGCCTAGCAGTCTTTGAAGGACGACGGCCTATTTCTCCCTCGAGAGGTGAAGTCCGGGTGCTGCTTCAGGGAGCAAGAGGTCAAGTATGGATTCCGAGAACTCGTGTAAGCACGGTGTTTTTCCAAAAGCAGCTCAGGGTTACAAAAGGAGGCCACCTCGCATTGCCCAGAAGCCCCGTTACAAACGTGTTCTTCAGGCATCCTCTAAGCTCTCCAAGTCGAGCTCTCCGATGGAGGAAAAACGTTGTTGCCCAGCCTCCTGCATACAAAACAGTAGAGTCCAAAGACCCTTGTGGCTGGGTGTTGCTCAGCAGGCTCAGATGCCACTTCTGCTCCACAGTGACCTTCCTCGGAATGCGGTGCAGACGCTCGCATCGCATCCTCATCCTTACAGAGTCTTGAAAGGCACACCAGCATTTACAGCAGTTCAGTCGGGAAGGCCTCTTTGAAACTGCTGACTGCGACTGTGCTGGTGGAAAGAAACACTGCACCTTACCTTGAGTCTGGCGCTCGTCTGAATTATGCCCTAGACAACGTCCTCTGCTGGATGTACTCCTAGCAAGCAATTGCCAGCATTCCGTTTCACTGGGCAAAGTCTCCGTTCCTCCCTGGGTATTCTCGCAGGGTTGAGAAGGTTGGCGACCGCAGGGCTTTTCATTAAGCACTCATCATGGAAAACACGGACCTTCCTTGCAACACGCGGGCAAGTTTCCTTCCCACTGGCCAAGAAGGCTTTGGGATGAGAACCTAGCAAGGAACTGCACGCACTCTGGTTCGTTCAAGAAAATTCACTCTGCCTCAGGTTGCCTCTCAGGGTAATCCAGGGGTGAATAGAAGACGGGCAACAGGACTGTTTCTCAGGCAGCTCTGAGGACGCAGCTCTCCGGTTGGTCACTGGGGCAAATTGTGCCCTTCCCGTCCCCCTCCACTTTCACGGTTGACACCTAGCTCGTGTACCTGAAGTTCACAAGCAGGCCACATAGACACATGCCACACACATGGGCCCTTCCATGACAACACTTTGGCTAGCAGGAGTCCTCCTGAGCTGAATGGCGTGAGCCGGTGAACGCCTTAGTGTCGCCTACCTCACCGTGGATCTTGCAAAGGCCTAACGGTCTTCAAAGGCTGAGAGCACATGTCTCCAGCTGGATCTGAAGTCGACGTGCTGCTTGCGAGGGGAAGACGTCAGCTAGGAATTCTGAGAACCCTTGCCATGGCGGTGTTGGTTCCAGTGCAGCTCAGGTTTACCAACTGGGGTCCCCTTGCCTTGCACAGCAGACCAGGGAGAAAACTCTTCCTGAGGATTCTTCCAAGCTGTGGCTATCTGGCTCTCCGACGGAAGACACACATTGCTGCCTGGCCTTCGGCACACCAACAGCAGCGCCCAAAGACCATCATGAGGCATGAGGTTGCTCAGAAGGCACAGACGACACTTTCGGTACACAGTGATTTTCCTCGGAAAAGGGTGCAGTCGCGAGCGTCCTCAGATATGTAAAAGGCACACCAGCATTACAGCACTTCAGTGGTGAAAGCCTCGGGTCTACTTGTGACCACCAAGTTTGCTGATGGAAACACTGCCCCTTATGTTGAGTATGCCACTCAGCCGACCTTCTCCTTAGCTGAAGTAGTCTGCTGCATGACCTCCTGGCAAGGAGTGGCAGGCACACTGTTTCTTTCGAGAACACGCACTCTTCCTCCCGAGGAATTCCTGCAGGGTGCCCAAGATGGGCGCCCGCCCGCCTCTGCCCCCGTGCTTTTCCTTCAGTTTCCTGGCCCCAAGCCTCCTGTTCCAAAGGGGCCAAACATGCTTTAGCCCTCAGGATCCGGTTTCTACGTGCAAACCCAGCCTGTGGAGCAGCCCCTTCTGCTCAGCTACAAGAGAGCCATGCGACACACCAGGCGCTCCTGTGAGGAGCCTTTTGTAAGCAGAGGTTCTCTGCAAGGTGACGTGCCTAGCCAAGACAGCGCTTCAGTCAGGCGTTGTCGACCCTGGAACTTTCAATCTCCCAGCAGTGCTTCGGGAAAAGTGTCCATCATTTTAGGCTGGTTGTAAAGTTACATTTCTGCTGGAGGTGAAGGGTCGTCAGCTTTGAGTTCGTAGAATCCATGTAACTCGCCGGGTATGATTCAGTGCAGCTAATAGCTAAGCCGGGAGTCTGACAGACATTGCACGTGACACCGTTGCCCCACTCTGGTACCAAGACTGCTTTCCAGAGTTGGAGGTCTGGCTCTCCGCCGGAGCAAGCCGTGTGTTGCCCTGCCCTCTGCATGCGCAGAATGGAGGCCAAACACCCAAGTGGCTGCACGTTACTACTCTGAAGCCGCAGTTGACACTTTGGCTACAACGTGTTCTTCCTTGACCTGGGTCCAGGCGTGAGAGAGCCTGCAGTCCTGAGAGGCCTACCAGTGTTAAGGCAGTACCTTCACTAAGGCTTCTCAGAAAGATCTGCACTGCAACACTTTTCATGGCACACGCGGACCTTCCTTTGGCGGCATGGGGGCAGGTTTCCTAACCACTAGCCAAGAAGGCTTTGGGATGAGCTCCTAGTGAGGAACTGCACACACACCCTGGTTCTTTCGAGAAAACTCACTCTTCCTCCATTGCCTCCTAGGGAACTCCTACGGTGATTACAAAACAGGGAGCAGGACTTGGTTTCAGGCAGGTCTGAGCACGCAGCTCTCCGGACTGCCAACGGGACAGATTTTGCTTTTCTCGTCCAGCCCCCTTTTCACGGTTGCCACACAGCTCATGTAGCTGAAGTCCCCGGGCAGCCAAAAGAGACCCATGTCACATACTGTACCCATTCGCTGAAAGCACTTTGGAAAGCCAGGTTTCCTCCGGCAGGGAATTGCGCGAGCCAGTGTACGCCTTCGTTTCTCCTAGGTCATGGTACATCTTGCAACGGCCTAGCAGTCTTTGAAGGACGACGGCCTATTTCTCCCTCGAGAGGTGAAGTCCGGGTGCTGCTTCAGGGAGCAAGAGGTCAAGTATGGATTCCGAGAACTCGTGTAAGCACGGTGTTTTTCCAAAAGCAGCTCAGGGTTACAAAAGGAGGCCACCTCGCATTGCCCAGAAGCCCCGTTACAAACGTGTTCTTCAGGCATCCTCTAAGCTCTCCAAGTCGAGCTCTCCGATGGAGGAAAAACGTTGTTGCCCAGCCTCCTGCATACAAAACAGTAGAGTCCAAAGACCCTTGTGGCTGGGTGTTGCTCAGCAGGCTCAGATGCCACTTCTGCTCCACAGTGACCTTCCTCGGAATGCGGTGCAGACGCTCGCATCGCATCCTCATCCTTACAGAGTCTTGAAAGGCACACCAGCATTTACAGCAGTTCAGTCGGGAAGGCCTCTTTGAAACTGCTGACTGCGACTGTGCTGGTGGAAAGAAACACTGCACCTTACCTTGAGTCTGGCGCTCGTCTGAATTATGCCCTAGACAACGTCCTCTGCTGGATGTACTCCTAGCAAGCAATTGCCAGCATTCCGTTTCACTGGGCAAAGTCTCCGTTCCTCCCTGGGTATTCTCGCAGGGTTGAGAAGGTTGGCGACCGCAGGGCTTTTCATTAAGCACTCATCATGGAAAACACGGACCTTCCTTGCAACACGCGGGCAAGTTTCCTTCCCACTGGCCAAGAAGGCTTTGGGATGAGAACCTAGCAAGGAACTGCACGCACTCTGGTTCGTTCAAGAAAATTCACTCTGCCTCAGGTTGCCTCTCAGGGTAATCCAGGGGTGAATAGAAGACGGGCAACAGGACTGTTTCTCAGGCAGCTCTGAGGACGCAGCTCTCCGGTTGGTCACTGGGGCAAATTGTGCCCTTCCCGTCCCCCTCCACTTTCACGGTTGACACCTAGCTCGTGTACCTGAAGTTCACAAGCAGGCCACATAGACACATGCCACACACATGGGCCCTTCCATGACAACACTTTGGCTAGCAGGAGTCCTCCTGAGCTGAATGGCGTGAGCCGGTGAACGCCTTAGTGTCGCCTACCTCACCGTGGATCTTGCAAAGGCCTAACGGTCTTCAAAGGCTGAGAGCACATGTCTCCAGCTGGATCTGAAGTCGACGTGCTGCTTGCGAGGGGAAGACGTCAGCTAGGAATTCTGAGAACCCTTGCCATGGCGGTGTTGGTTCCAGTGCAGCTCAGGTTTACCAACTGGGGTCCCCTTGCCTTGCACAGCAGACCAGGGAGAAAACTCTTCCTGAGGATTCTTCCAAGCTGTGGCTATCTGGCTCTCCGACGGAAGACACACATTGCTGCCTGGCCTTCGGCACACCAACAGCAGCGCCCAAAGACCATCATGAGGCATGAGGTTGCTCAGAAGGCACAGACGACACTTTCGGTACACAGTGATTTTCCTCGGAAAAGGGTGCAGTCGCGAGCGTCCTCAGATATGTAAAAGGCACACCAGCATTACAGCACTTCAGTGGTGAAAGCCTCGGGTCTACTTGTGACCACCAAGTTTGCTGATGGAAACACTGCCCCTTATGTTGAGTATGCCACTCAGCCGACCTTCTCCTTAGCTGAAGTAGTCTGCTGCATGACCTCCTGGCAAGGAGTGGCAGGCACACTGTTTCTTTCGAGAACACGCACTCTTCCTCCCGAGGAATTCCTGCAGGGTGCCCAAGATGGGCGCCCGCCCGCCTCTGCCCCCGTGCTTTTCCTTCAGTTTCCTGGCCCCAAGCCTCCTGTTCCAAAGGGGCCAAACATGCTTTAGCCCTCAGGATCCGGTTTCTACGTGCAAACCCAGCCTGTGGAGCAGCCCCTTCTGCTCAGCTACAAGAGAGCCATGCGACACACCAGGCGCTCCTGTGAGGAGCCTTTTGTAAGCAGAGGTTCTCTGCAAGGTGACGTGCCTAGCCAAGACAGCGCTTCAGTCAGGCGTTGTCGACCCTGGAACTTTCAATCTCCCAGCAGTGCTTCGGGAAAAGTGTCCATCATTTTAGGCTGGTTGTAAAGTTACATTTCTGCTGGAGGTGAAGGGTCGTCAGCTTTGAGTTCGTAGAATCCATGTAACTCGCCGGGTATGATTCAGTGCAGCTAATAGCTAAGCCGGGAGTCTGACAGGCATTGCACGTGACACCGTTGCCCCACTCTGGTACCAAGACTGCTTTCCAGAGTTGGAGGTCTGGCTCTCCGCCGGAGCAAGCCGTGTGTTGCCCTGCCCTCTGCATGCGCAGAATGGAGGCCAAACACCCAAGTGGCTGCACGTTACTACTCTGAAGCCGCAGTTGACACTTTGGCTACAACGTGTTCTTCCTTGACCTGGGTCCAGGCGTGAGAGAGCCTGCAGTCCTGAGAGGCCTACCAGTGTTAAGGCAGTACCTTCACTAAGGCTTCTCAGAAAGATCTGCACTGCAACACTTTTCATGGCACACGCGGACCTTCCTTTGGCGGCATGGGGGCAGGTTTCCTAACCACTAGCCAAGAAGGCTTTGGGATGAGCTCCTAGTGAGGAACTGCACACACACCCTGGTTCTTTCGAGAAAACTCACTCTTCCTCCATTGCCTCCTAGGGAACTCCTACGGTGATTACAAAACAGGGAGCAGGACTTGGTTTCAGGCAGGTCTGAGCACGCAGCTCTCCGGACTGCCAACGGGACAGATTTTGCTTTTCTCGTCCAGCCCCCTTTTCACGGTTGCCACACAGCTCATGTAGCTGAAGTCCCCGGGCAGCCAAAAGAGACCCATGTCACATACTGTACCCATTCGCTGAAAGCACTTTGGAAAGCCAGGTTTCCTCCGGCAGGGAATTGCGCGAGCCAGTGTACGCCTTCGTTTCTCCTAGGTCATGGTACATCTTGCAACGGCCTAGCAGTCTTTGAAGGACGACGGCCTATTTCTCCCTCGAGAGGTGAAGTCCGGGTGCTGCTTCAGGGAGCAAGAGGTCAAGTATGGATTCCGAGAACTCGTGTAAGCACGGTGTTTTTCCAAAAGCAGCTCAGGGTTACAAAAGGAGGCCACCTCGCATTGCCCAGAAGCCCCGTTACAAACGTGTTCTTCAGGCATCCTCTAAGCTCTCCAAGTCGAGCTCTCCGATGGAGGAAAAACGTTGTTGCCCAGCCTCCTGCATACAAAACAGTAGAGTCCAAAGACCCTTGTGGCTGGGTGTTGCTCAGCAGGCTCAGATGCCACTTCTGCTCCACAGTGACCTTCCTCGGAATGCGGTGCAGACGCTCGCATCGCATCCTCATCCTTACAGAGTCTTGAAAGGCACACCAGCATTTACAGCAGTTCAGTCGGGAAGGCCTCTTTGAAACTGCTGACTGCGACTGTGCTGGTGGAAAGAAACACTGCACCTTACCTTGAGTCTGGCGCTCGTCTGAATTATGCCCTAGACAACGTCCTCTGCTGGATGTACTCCTAGCAAGCAATTGCCAGCATTCCGTTTCACTGGGCAAAGTCTCCGTTCCTCCCTGGGTATTCTCGCAGGGTTGAGAAGGTTGGCGACCGCAGGGCTTTTCATTAAGCACTCATCATGGAAAACACGGACCTTCCTTGCAACACGCGGGCAAGTTTCCTTCCCACTGGCCAAGAAGGCTTTGGGATGAGAACCTAGCAAGGAACTGCACGCACTCTGGTTCGTTCAAGAAAATTCACTCTGCCTCAGGTTGCCTCTCAGGGTAATCCAGGGGTGAATAGAAGACGGGCAACAGGACTGTTTCTCAGGCAGCTCTGAGGACGCAGCTCTCCGGTTGGTCACTGGGGCAAATTGTGCCCTTCCCGTCCCCCTCCACTTTCACGGTTGACACCTAGCTCGTGTACCTGAAGTTCACAAGCAGGCCACATAGACACATGCCACACACATGGGCCCTTCCATGACAACACTTTGGCTAGCAGGAGTCCTCCTGAGCTGAATGGCGTGAGCCGGTGAACGCCTTAGTGTCGCCTACCTCACCGTGGATCTTGCAAAGGCCTAACGGTCTTCAAAGGCTGAGAGCACATGTCTCCAGCTGGATCTGAAGTCGACGTGCTGCTTGCGAGGGGAAGACGTCAGCTAGGAATTCTGAGAACCCTTGCCATGGCGGTGTTGGTTCCAGTGCAGCTCAGGTTTACCAACTGGGGTCCCCTTGCCTTGCACAGCAGACCAGGGAGAAAACTCTTCCTGAGGATTCTTCCAAGCTGTGGCTATCTGGCTCTCCGACGGAAGACACACATTGCTGCCTGGCCTTCGGCACACCAACAGCAGCGCCCAAAGACCATCATGAGGCATGAGGTTGCTCAGAAGGCACAGACGACACTTTCGGTACACAGTGATTTTCCTCGGAAAAGGGTGCAGTCGCGAGCGTCCTCAGATATGTAAAAGGCACACCAGCATTACAGCACTTCAGTGGTGAAAGCCTCGGGTCTACTTGTGACCACCAAGTTTGCTGATGGAAACACTGCCCCTTATGTTGAGTATGCCACTCAGCCGACCTTCTCCTTAGCTGAAGTAGTCTGCTGCATGACCTCCTGGCAAGGAGTGGCAGGCACACTGTTTCTTTCGAGAACACGCACTCTTCCTCCCGAGGAATTCCTGCAGGGTGCCCAAGATGGGCGCCCGCCCGCCTCTGCCCCCGTGCTTTTCCTTCAGTTTCCTGGCCCCAAGCCTCCTGTTCCAAAGGGGCCAAACATGCTTTAGCCCTCAGGATCCGGTTTCTACGTGCAAACCCAGCCTGTGGAGCAGCCCCTTCTGCTCAGCTACAAGAGAGCCATGCGACACACCAGGCGCTCCTGTGAGGAGCCTTTTGTAAGCAGAGGTTCTCTGCAAGGTGACGTGCCTAGCCAAGACAGCGCTTCAGTCAGGCGTTGTCGACCCTGGAACTTTCAATCTCCCAGCAGTGCTTCGGGAAAAGTGTCCATCATTTTAGGCTGGTTGTAAAGTTACATTTCTGCTGGAGGTGAAGGGTCGTCAGCTTTGAGTTCGTAGAATCCATGTAACTCGCCGGGTATGATTCAGTGCAGCTAATAGCTAAGCCGGGAGTCTGACAGGCATTGCACGTGACACCGTTGCCCCACTCTGGTACCAAGACTGCTTTCCAGAGTTGGAGGTCTGGCTCTCCGCCGGAGCAAGCCGTGTGTTGCCCTGCCCTCTGCATGCGCAGAATGGAGGCCAAACACCCAAGTGGCTGCACGTTACTACTCTGAAGCCGCAGTTGACACTTTGGCTACAACGTGTTCTTCCTTGACCTGGGTCCAGGCGTGAGAGAGCCTGCAGTCCTGAGAGGCCTACCAGTGTTAAGGCAGTACCTTCACTAAGGCTTCTCAGAAAGATCTGCACTGCAACACTTTTCATGGCACACGCGGACCTTCCTTTGGCGGCATGGGGGCAGGTTTCCTAACCACTAGCCAAGAAGGCTTTGGGATGAGCTCCTAGTGAGGAACTGCACACACACCCTGGTTCTTTCGAGAAAACTCACTCTTCCTCCATTGCCTCCTAGGGAACTCCTACGGTGATTACAAAACAGGGAGCAGGACTTGGTTTCAGGCAGGTCTGAGCACGCAGCTCTCCGGACTGCCAACGGGACAGATTTTGCTTTTCTCGTCCAGCCCCCTTTTCACGGTTGCCACACAGCTCATGTAGCTGAAGTCCCCGGGCAGCCAAAAGAGACCCATGTCACATACTGTACCCATTCGCTGAAAGCACTTTGGAAAGCCAGGTTTCCTCCGGCAGGGAATTGCGCGAGCCAGTGTACGCCTTCGTTTCTCCTAGGTCATGGTACATCTTGCAACGGCCTAGCAGTCTTTGAAGGACGACGGCCTATTTCTCCCTCGAGAGGTGAAGTCCGGGTGCTGCTTCAGGGAGCAAGAGGTCAAGTATGGATTCCGAGAACTCGTGTAAGCACGGTGTTTTTCCAAAAGCAGCTCAGGGTTACAAAAGGAGGCCACCTCGCATTGCCCAGAAGCCCCGTTACAAACGTGTTCTTCAGGCATCCTCTAAGCTCTCCAAGTCGAGCTCTCCGATGGAGGAAAAACGTTGTTGCCCAGCCTCCTGCATACAAAACAGTAGAGTCCAAAGACCCTTGTGGCTGGGTGTTGCTCAGCAGGCTCAGATGCCACTTCTGCTCCACAGTGACCTTCCTCGGAATGCGGTGCAGACGCTCGCATCGCATCCTCATCCTTACAGAGTCTTGAAAGGCACACCAGCATTTACAGCAGTTCAGTCGGGAAGGCCTCTTTGAAACTGCTGACTGCGACTGTGCTGGTGGAAAGAAACACTGCACCTTACCTTGAGTCTGGCGCTCGTCTGAATTATGCCCTAGACAACGTCCTCTGCTGGATGTACTCCTAGCAAGCAATTGCCAGCATTCCGTTTCACTGGGCAAAGTCTCCGTTCCTCCCTGGGTATTCTCGCAGGGTTGAGAAGGTTGGCGACCGCAGGGCTTTTCATTAAGCACTCATCATGGAAAACACGGACCTTCCTTGCAACACGCGGGCAAGTTTCCTTCCCACTGGCCAAGAAGGCTTTGGGATGAGAACCTAGCAAGGAACTGCACGCACTCTGGTTCGTTCAAGAAAATTCACTCTGCCTCAGGTTGCCTCTCAGGGTAATCCAGGGGTGAATAGAAGACGGGCAACAGGACTGTTTCTCAGGCAGCTCTGAGGACGCAGCTCTCCGGTTGGTCACTGGGGCAAATTGTGCCCTTCCCGTCCCCCTCCACTTTCACGGTTGACACCTAGCTCGTGTACCTGAAGTTCACAAGCAGGCCACATAGACACATGCCACACACATGGGCCCTTCCATGACAACACTTTGGCTAGCAGGAGTCCTCCTGAGCTGAATGGCGTGAGCCGGTGAACGCCTTAGTGTCGCCTACCTCACCGTGGATCTTGCAAAGGCCTAACGGTCTTCAAAGGCTGAGAGCACATGTCTCCAGCTGGATCTGAAGTCGACGTGCTGCTTGCGAGGGGAAGACGTCAGCTAGGAATTCTGAGAACCCTTGCCATGGCGGTGTTGGTTCCAGTGCAGCTCAGGTTTACCAACTGGGGTCCCCTTGCCTTGCACAGCAGACCAGGGAGAAAACTCTTCCTGAGGATTCTTCCAAGCTGTGGCTATCTGGCTCTCCGACGGAAGACACACATTGCTGCCTGGCCTTCGGCACACCAACAGCAGCGCCCAAAGACCATCATGAGGCATGAGGTTGCTCAGAAGGCACAGACGACACTTTCGGTACACAGTGATTTTCCTCGGAAAAGGGTGCAGTCGCGAGCGTCCTCAGATATGTAAAAGGCACACCAGCATTACAGCACTTCAGTGGTGAAAGCCTCGGGTCTACTTGTGACCACCAAGTTTGCTGATGGAAACACTGCCCCTTATGTTGAGTATGCCACTCAGCCGACCTTCTCCTTAGCTGAAGTAGTCTGCTGCATGACCTCCTGGCAAGGAGTGGCAGGCACACTGTTTCTTTCGAGAACACGCACTCTTCCTCCCGAGGAATTCCTGCAGGGTGCCCAAGATGGGCGCCCGCCCGCCTCTGCCCCCGTGCTTTTCCTTCAGTTTCCTGGCCCCAAGCCTCCTGTTCCAAAGGGGCCAAACATGCTTTAGCCCTCAGGATCCGGTTTCTACGTGCAAACCCAGCCTGTGGAGCAGCCCCTTCTGCTCAGCTACAAGAGAGCCATGCGACACACCAGGCGCTCCTGTGAGGAGCCTTTTGTAAGCAGAGGTTCTCTGCAAGGTGACGTGCCTAGCCAAGACAGCGCTTCAGTCAGGCGTTGTCGACCCTGGAACTTTCAATCTCCCAGCAGTGCTTCGGGAAAAGTGTCCATCATTTTAGGCTGGTTGTAAAGTTACATTTCTGCTGGAGGTGAAGGGTCGTCAGCTTTGAGTTCGTAGAATCCATGTAACTCGCCGGGTATGATTCAGTGCAGCTAATAGCTAAGCCGGGAGTCTGACAGGCATTGCACGTGACACCGTTGCCCCACTCTGGTACCAAGACTGCTTTCCAGAGTTGGAGGTCTGGCTCTCCGCCGGAGCAAGCCGTGTGTTGCCCTGCCCTCTGCATGCGCAGAATGGAGGCCAAACACCCAAGTGGCTGCACGTTACTACTCTGAAGCCGCAGTTGACACTTTGGCTACAACGTGTTCTTCCTTGACCTGGGTCCAGGCGTGAGAGAGCCTGCAGTCCTGAGAGGCCTACCAGTGTTAAGGCAGTACCTTCACTAAGGCTTCTCAGAAAGATCTGCACTGCAACACTTTTCATGGCACACGCGGACCTTCCTTTGGCGGCATGGGGGCAGGTTTCCTAACCACTAGCCAAGAAGGCTTTGGGATGAGCTCCTAGTGAGGAACTGCACACACACCCTGGTTCTTTCGAGAAAACTCACTCTTCCTCCATTGCCTCCTAGGGAACTCCTACGGTGATTACAAAACAGGGAGCAGGACTTGGTTTCAGGCAGGTCTGAGCACGCAGCTCTCCGGACTGCCAACGGGACAGATTTTGCTTTTCTCGTCCAGCCCCCTTTTCACGGTTGCCACACAGCTCATGTAGCTGAAGTCCCCGGGCAGCCAAAAGAGACCCATGTCACATACTGTACCCATTCGCTGAAAGCACTTTGGAAAGCCAGGTTTCCTCCGGCAGGGAATTGCGCGAGCCAGTGTACGCCTTCGTTTCTCCTAGGTCATGGTACATCTTGCAACGGCCTAGCAGTCTTTGAAGGACGACGGCCTATTTCTCCCTCGAGAGGTGAAGTCCGGGTGCTGCTTCAGGGAGCAAGAGGTCAAGTATGGATTCCGAGAACTCGTGTAAGCACGGTGTTTTTCCAAAAGCAGCTCAGGGTTACAAAAGGAGGCCACCTCGCATTGCCCAGAAGCCCCGTTACAAACGTGTTCTTCAGGCATCCTCTAAGCTCTCCAAGTCGAGCTCTCCGATGGAGGAAAAACGTTGTTGCCCAGCCTCCTGCATACAAAACAGTAGAGTCCAAAGACCCTTGTGGCTGGGTGTTGCTCAGCAGGCTCAGATGCCACTTCTGCTCCACAGTGACCTTCCTCGGAATGCGGTGCAGACGCTCGCATCGCATCCTCATCCTTACAGAGTCTTGAAAGGCACACCAGCATTTACAGCAGTTCAGTCGGGAAGGCCTCTTTGAAACTGCTGACTGCGACTGTGCTGGTGGAAAGAAACACTGCACCTTACCTTGAGTCTGGCGCTCGTCTGAATTATGCCCTAGACAACGTCCTCTGCTGGATGTACTCCTAGCAAGCAATTGCCAGCATTCCGTTTCACTGGGCAAAGTCTCCGTTCCTCCCTGGGTATTCTCGCAGGGTTGAGAAGGTTGGCGACCGCAGGGCTTTTCATTAAGCACTCATCATGGAAAACACGGACCTTCCTTGCAACACGCGGGCAAGTTTCCTTCCCACTGGCCAAGAAGGCTTTGGGATGAGAACCTAGCAAGGAACTGCACGCACTCTGGTTCGTTCAAGAAAATTCACTCTGCCTCAGGTTGCCTCTCAGGGTAATCCAGGGGTGAATAGAAGACGGGCAACAGGACTGTTTCTCAGGCAGCTCTGAGGACGCAGCTCTCCGGTTGGTCACTGGGGCAAATTGTGCCCTTCCCGTCCCCCTCCACTTTCACGGTTGACACCTAGCTCGTGTACCTGAAGTTCACAAGCAGGCCACATAGACACATGCCACACACATGGGCCCTTCCATGACAACACTTTGGCTAGCAGGAGTCCTCCTGAGCTGAATGGCGTGAGCCGGTGAACGCCTTAGTGTCGCCTACCTCACCGTGGATCTTGCAAAGGCCTAACGGTCTTCAAAGGCTGAGAGCACATGTCTCCAGCTGGATCTGAAGTCGACGTGCTGCTTGCGAGGGGAAGACGTCAGCTAGGAATTCTGAGAACCCTTGCCATGGCGGTGTTGGTTCCAGTGCAGCTCAGGTTTACCAACTGGGGTCCCCTTGCCTTGCACAGCAGACCAGGGAGAAAACTCTTCCTGAGGATTCTTCCAAGCTGTGGCTATCTGGCTCTCCGACGGAAGACACACATTGCTGCCTGGCCTTCGGCACACCAACAGCAGCGCCCAAAGACCATCATGAGGCATGAGGTTGCTCAGAAGGCACAGACGACACTTTCGGTACACAGTGATTTTCCTCGGAAAAGGGTGCAGTCGCGAGCGTCCTCAGATATGTAAAAGGCACACCAGCATTACAGCACTTCAGTGGTGAAAGCCTCGGGTCTACTTGTGACCACCAAGTTTGCTGATGGAAACACTGCCCCTTATGTTGAGTATGCCACTCAGCCGACCTTCTCCTTAGCTGAAGTAGTCTGCTGCATGACCTCCTGGCAAGGAGTGGCAGGCACACTGTTTCTTTCGAGAACACGCACTCTTCCTCCCGAGGAATTCCTGCAGGGTGCCCAAGATGGGCGCCCGCCCGCCTCTGCCCCCGTGCTTTTCCTTCAGTTTCCTGGCCCCAAGCCTCCTGTTCCAAAGGGGCCAAACATGCTTTAGCCCTCAGGATCCGGTTTCTACGTGCAAACCCAGCCTGTGGAGCAGCCCCTTCTGCTCAGCTACAAGAGAGCCATGCGACACACCAGGCGCTCCTGTGAGGAGCCTTTTGTAAGCAGAGGTTCTCTGCAAGGTGACGTGCCTAGCCAAGACAGCGCTTCAGTCAGGCGTTGTCGACCCTGGAACTTTCAATCTCCCAGCAGTGCTTCGGGAAAAGTGTCCATCATTTTAGGCTGGTTGTAAAGTTACATTTCTGCTGGAGGTGAAGGGTCGTCAGCTTTGAGTTCGTAGAATCCATGTAACTCGCCGGGTATGATTCAGTGCAGCTAATAGCTAAGCCGGGAGTCTGACAGGCATTGCACGTGACACCGTTGCCCCACTCTGGTACCAAGACTGCTTTCCAGAGTTGGAGGTCTGGCTCTCCGCCGGAGCAAGCCGTGTGTTGCCCTGCCCTCTGCATGCGCAGAATGGAGGCCAAACACCCAAGTGGCTGCACGTTACTACTCTGAAGCCGCAGTTGACACTTTGGCTACAACGTGTTCTTCCTTGACCTGGGTCCAGGCGTGAGAGAGCCTGCAGTCCTGAGAGGCCTACCAGTGTTAAGGCAGTACCTTCACTAAGGCTTCTCAGAAAGATCTGCACTGCAACACTTTTCATGGCACACGCGGACCTTCCTTTGGCGGCATGGGGGCAGGTTTCCTAACCACTAGCCAAGAAGGCTTTGGGATGAGCTCCTAGTGAGGAACTGCACACACACCCTGGTTCTTTCGAGAAAACTCACTCTTCCTCCATTGCCTCCTAGGGAACTCCTACGGTGATTACGAAACAGGGAGCAGGACTTGGTTTCAGGCAGGTCTGAGCACGCAGCTCTCCGGACTGCCAACGGGACAGATTTTGCTTTTCTCGTCCAGCCCCCTTTTCACGGTTGCCACACAGCTCATGTAGCTGAAGTCCCCGGGCAGCCAAAAGAGACCCATGTCACATACTGTACCCATTCGCTGAAAGCACTTTGGAAAGCCAGGTTTCCTCCGGCAGGGAATTGCGCGAGCCAGTGTACGCCTTCGTTTCTCCTAGGTCATGGTACATCTTGCAACGGCCTAGCAGTCTTTGAAGGACGACGGCCTATTTCTCCCTCGAGAGGTGAAGTCCGGGTGCTGCTTCAGGGAGCAAGAGGTCAAGTATGGATTCCGAGAACTCGTGTAAGCACGGTGTTTTTCCAAAAGCAGCTCAGGGTTACAAAAGGAGGCCACCTCGCATTGCCCAGAAGCCCCGTTACAAACGTGTTCTTCAGGCATCCTCTAAGCTCTCCAAGTCGAGCTCTCCGATGGAGGAAAAACGTTGTTGCCCAGCCTCCTGCATACAAAACAGTAGAGTCCAAAGACCCTTGTGGCTGGGTGTTGCTCAGCAGGCTCAGATGCCACTTCTGCTCCACAGTGACCTTCCTCGGAATGCGGTGCAGACGCTCGCATCGCATCCTCATCCTTACAGAGTCTTGAAAGGCACACCAGCATTTACAGCAGTTCAGTCGGGAAGGCCTCTTTGAAACTGCTGACTGCGACTGTGCTGGTGGAAAGAAACACTGCACCTTACCTTGAGTCTGGCGCTCGTCTGAATTATGCCCTAGACAACGTCCTCTGCTGGATGTACTCCTAGCAAGCAATTGCCAGCATTCCGTTTCACTGGGCAAAGTCTCCGTTCCTCCCTGGGTATTCTCGCAGGGTTGAGAAGGTTGGCGACCGCAGGGCTTTTCATTAAGCACTCATCATGGAAAACACGGACCTTCCTTGCAACACGCGGGCAAGTTTCCTTCCCACTGGCCAAGAAGGCTTTGGGATGAGAACCTAGCAAGGAACTGCACGCACTCTGGTTCGTTCAAGAAAATTCACTCTGCCTCAGGTTGCCTCTCAGGGTAATCCAGGGGTGAATAGAAGACGGGCAACAGGACTGTTTCTCAGGCAGCTCTGAGGACGCAGCTCTCCGGTTGGTCACTGGGGCAAATTGTGCCCTTCCCGTCCCCCTCCACTTTCACGGTTGACACCTAGCTCGTGTACCTGAAGTTCACAAGCAGGCCACATAGACACATGCCACACACATGGGCCCTTCCATGACAACACTTTGGCTAGCAGGAGTCCTCCTGAGCTGAATGGCGTGAGCCGGTGAACGCCTTAGTGTCGCCTACCTCACCGTGGATCTTGCAAAGGCCTAACGGTCTTCAAAGGCTGAGAGCACATGTCTCCAGCTGGATCTGAAGTCGACGTGCTGCTTGCGAGGGGAAGACGTCAGCTAGGAATTCTGAGAACCCTTGCCATGGCGGTGTTGGTTCCAGTGCAGCTCAGGTTTACCAACTGGGGTCCCCTTGCCTTGCACAGCAGACCAGGGAGAAAACTCTTCCTGAGGATTCTTCCAAGCTGTGGCTATCTGGCTCTCCGACGGAAGACACACATTGCTGCCTGGCCTTCGGCACACCAACAGCAGCGCCCAAAGACCATCATGAGGCATGAGGTTGCTCAGAAGGCACAGACGACACTTTCGGTACACAGTGATTTTCCTCGGAAAAGGGTGCAGTCGCGAGCGTCCTCAGATATGTAAAAGGCACACCAGCATTACAGCACTTCAGTGGTGAAAGCCTCGGGTCTACTTGTGACCACCAAGTTTGCTGATGGAAACACTGCCCCTTATGTTGAGTATGCCACTCAGCCGACCTTCTCCTTAGCTGAAGTAGTCTGCTGCATGACCTCCTGGCAAGGAGTGGCAGGCACACTGTTTCTTTCGAGAACACGCACTCTTCCTCCCGAGGAATTCCTGCAGGGTGCCCAAGATGGGCGCCCGCCCGCCTCTGCCCCCGTGCTTTTCCTTCAGTTTCCTGGCCCCAAGCCTCCTGTTCCAAAGGGGCCAAACATGCTTTAGCCCTCAGGATCCGGTTTCTACGTGCAAACCCAGCCTGTGGAGCAGCCCCTTCTGCTCAGCTACAAGAGAGCCATGCGACACACCAGGCGCTCCTGTGAGGAGCCTTTTGTAAGCAGAGGTTCTCTGCAAGGTGACGTGCCTAGCCAAGACAGCGCTTCAGTCAGGCGTTGTCGACCCTGGAACTTTCAATCTCCCAGCAGTGCTTCGGGAAAAGTGTCCATCATTTTAGGCTGGTTGTAAAGTTACATTTCTGCTGGAGGTGAAGGGTCGTCAGCTTTGAGTTCGTAGAATCCATGTAACTCGCCGGGTATGATTCAGTGCAGCTAATAGCTAAGCCGGGAGTCTGACAGGCATTGCACGTGACACCGTTGCCCCACTCTGGTACCAAGACTGCTTTCCAGAGTTGGAGGTCTGGCTCTCCGCCGGAGCAAGCCGTGTGTTGCCCTGCCCTCTGCATGCGCAGAATGGAGGCCAAACACCCAAGTGGCTGCACGTTACTACTCTGAAGCCGCAGTTGACACTTTGGCTACAACGTGTTCTTCCTTGACCTGGGTCCAGGCGTGAGAGAGCCTGCAGTCCTGAGAGGCCTACCAGTGTTAAGGCAGTACCTTCACTAAGGCTTCTCAGAAAGATCTGCACTGCAACACTTTTCATGGCACACGCGGACCTTCCTTTGGCGGCATGGGGGCAGGTTTCCTAACCACTAGCCAAGAAGGCTTTGGGATGAGCTCCTAGTGAGGAACTGCACACACACCCTGGTTCTTTCGAGAAAACTCACTCTTCCTCCATTGCCTCCTAGGGAACTCCTACGGTGATTACAAAACAGGGAGCAGGACTTGGTTTCAGGCAGGTCTGAGCACGCAGCTCTCCGGACTGCCAACGGGACAGATTTTGCTTTTCTCGTCCAGCCCCCTTTTCACGGTTGCCACACAGCTCATGTAGCTGAAGTCCCCGGGCAGCCAAAAGAGACCCATGTCACATACTGTACCCATTCGCTGAAAGCACTTTGGAAAGCCAGGTTTCCTCCGGCAGGGAATTGCGCGAGCCAGTGTACGCCTTCGTTTCTCCTAGGTCATGGTACATCTTGCAACGGCCTAGCAGTCTTTGAAGGACGACGGCCTATTTCTCCCTCGAGAGGTGAAGTCCGGGTGCTGCTTCAGGGAGCAAGAGGTCAAGTATGGATTCCGAGAACTCGTGTAAGCACGGTGTTTTTCCAAAAGCAGCTCAGGGTTACAAAAGGAGGCCACCTCGCATTGCCCAGAAGCCCCGTTACAAACGTGTTCTTCAGGCATCCTCTAAGCTCTCCAAGTCGAGCTCTCCGATGGAGGAAAAACGTTGTTGCCCAGCCTCCTGCATACAAAACAGTAGAGTCCAAAGACCCTTGTGGCTGGGTGTTGCTCAGCAGGCTCAGATGCCACTTCTGCTCCACAGTGACCTTCCTCGGAATGCGGTGCAGACGCTCGCATCGCATCCTCATCCTTACAGAGTCTTGAAAGGCACACCAGCATTTACAGCAGTTCAGTCGGGAAGGCCTCTTTGAAACTGCTGACTGCGACTGTGCTGGTGGAAAGAAACACTGCACCTTACCTTGAGTCTGGCGCTCGTCTGAATTATGCCCTAGACAACGTCCTCTGCTGGATGTACTCCTAGCAAGCAATTGCCAGCATTCCGTTTCACTGGGCAAAGTCTCCGTTCCTCCCTGGGTATTCTCGCAGGGTTGAGAAGGTTGGCGACCGCAGGGCTTTTCATTAAGCACTCATCATGGAAAACACGGACCTTCCTTGCAACACGCGGGCAAGTTTCCTTCCCACTGGCCAAGAAGGCTTTGGGATGAGAACCTAGCAAGGAACTGCACGCACTCTGGTTCGTTCAAGAAAATTCACTCTGCCTCAGGTTGCCTCTCAGGGTAATCCAGGGGTGAATAGAAGACGGGCAACAGGACTGTTTCTCAGGCAGCTCTGAGGACGCAGCTCTCCGGTTGGTCACTGGGGCAAATTGTGCCCTTCCCGTCCCCCTCCACTTTCACGGTTGACACCTAGCTCGTGTACCTGAAGTTCACAAGCAGGCCACATAGACACATGCCACACACATGGGCCCTTCCATGACAACACTTTGGCTAGCAGGAGTCCTCCTGAGCTGAATGGCGTGAGCCGGTGAACGCCTTAGTGTCGCCTACCTCACCGTGGATCTTGCAAAGGCCTAACGGTCTTCAAAGGCTGAGAGCACATGTCTCCAGCTGGATCTGAAGTCGACGTGCTGCTTGCGAGGGGAAGACGTCAGCTAGGAATTCTGAGAACCCTTGCCATGGCGGTGTTGGTTCCAGTGCAGCTCAGGTTTACCAACTGGGGTCCCTTGCCTTGCACAGCAGACCAGGGAGAAAACTCTTCCTGAGGATTCTTCCAAGCTGTGGCTATCTGGCTCTCCGACGGAAGACACACATTGCTGCCTGGCCTTCGGCACACCAACAGCAGCGCCCAAAGACCATCATGAGGCATGAGGTTGCTCAGAAGGCACAGACGACACTTTCGGTACACAGTGATTTTCCTCGGAAAAGGGTGCAGTCGCGAGCGTCCTCAGATATGTAAAAGGCACACCAGCATTACAGCACTTCAGTGGTGAAAGCCTCGGGTCTACTTGTGACCACCAAGTTTGCTGATGGAAACACTGCCCTTATGTTGAGTATGCCACTCAGCCGACCTTCTCCTTAGCTGAAGTAGTCTGCTGCATGACCTCCTGGCAAGGAGTGGCAGGCACACTGTTTCTTTCGAGAACACGCACTCTTCCTCCCGAGGAATTCCTGCAGGGTGCCCAAGATGGGCGCCCGCCCGCCTCTGCCCCCGTGCTTTTCCTTCAGTTTCCTGGCCCCAAGCCTCCTGTTCCAAAGGGGCCAAACATGCTTTAGCCCTCAGGATCCGGTTTCTACGTGCAAACCCAGCCTGTGGAGCAGCCCTTCTGCTCAGCTACAAGAGAGCCATGCGACACACCAGGCGCTCCTGTGAGGAGCCTTTTGTAAGCAGAGGTTCTCTGCAAGGTGACGTGCCTAGCCAAGACAGCGCTTCAGTCAGGCGTTGTCGACCCTGGAACTTTCAATCTCCCAGCAGTGCTTCGGGAAAAGTGTCCATCATTTTAGGCTGGTTGTAAAGTTACATTTCTGCTGGAGGTGAAGGGTCGTCAGCTTTGAGTTCGTAGAATCCATGTAACTCGCCGGGTATGATTCAGTGCAGCTAATAGCTAAGCCGGGAGTCTGACAGGCATTGCACGTGACACCGTTGCCCCAATCTGGTACCAAGACTGCTTTCCAGAGTTGGAGGTCTGGCTCTCCGCCGGAGCAAGCCGTGTGTTGCCCTGCCCTCTGCATGCGCAGAATGGAGGCCAAACACCCAAGTGGCTGCACGTTACTACTCTGAAGCCGCAGTTGACACTTTGGCTACAACGTGTTCTTCCTTGACCTGGGTCCAGGCGTGAGAGAGCCTGCAGTCCTGAGAGGCCTACCAGTGTTAAGGCAGTACCTTCACTAAGGCTTCTCAGAAAGATCTGCAC